>NC_089597.1:17967483-18267483 GCF_019320115.1 Miscanthus floridulus
GCAGAACAGGACATCACATTGTCACCACAAATTACGCAGGTCATGAACCAAAACAAGTTGCTTCTAAAAACAAATCCACCCAGACATCCAGGTGAAACATACTCCTTTATACAGCATGGGCATAAATAAATATTAATGAAACAACTTTGCACAAACGCATGTCTAGATTAAAATATAGCGTATGCAGATAATACTTAGAGTCTTGGAGAGTAGATATAATAATACATAGTCCTAAATACGGTACGAAAATCTCTTAAGGCACCGACAACAAAACCACAGAGATTACATGAGAGTACATACTACATAATCCCAAGGCACTAAGCAAGATAGGCTGAGTCCATCACACAGCATCAGCAGGGAAATACCATGTCAGACTCCACCGGCCACGCAGATGACGAGGACTGTTGCAGTCTGTGACAACAAAGGTATAATCATCCCATTTGCAATGTTGTACACACCAGAGTCTCCAAGAGGATCTTCAGGGTGATCTGGCCAAAGATAGTCAGACATGAAATAGTATATGCAATCCTCTTGAATTCCATTGCCTTCTCCAGCAGGGAAAGACTTGGAGCAACGCCTACCAACAAAGAGTGCTTGGCCACCTAAATTTTTGACACGTCTCCATTGGTTGGGGTTGGTGCTCAAATCTGCCTCAAAGATCTCAAATGAAGTAGTGCGAACATGCTCAAAGTAATTTCTGGCTGCTAAAAGCCTCCGGGGAATCTCAAGCCATCGTATCACCATCAACAGTCTACCACAACATTCAACTAGATATTTGGTGACCATACGTTCCTTCTCTGACAGGGGCTTGGGCAGGTCAGCTATGTTATCCATGGAGTTAATTACATTTTCTATGGATGAAATCTTTGGCTTACTACCAAGGCCATAACTAATCTCAAAGCTTATGAGATTTTGACCAAAATCAAGACCATAAAACTTCCCATCAAAAAATGTAACATCAATGAGCCGCTGAAATCGATCTAGGAAGTTTCCTCTGGAGAAGTCAAAGGCAATTGGTGGTTGGCAAACACCAATTGTAGTGTAACCACCATCATTCAGGAACAGCACAGCTACAGGGGAATCTGGTGATGAGTCCAGGGGTGAGGAAACAACAAGCTTATACCGACATGGATTGCGTGTGGAGTATTTATTAAATAGCTCCATGCCCATGGCCTTAGGAAGATCCACCGTGGCCTTGGAAAAAGGGTTCACCAGTGAGCATCCACCATCACTTCTCACAACGAACAACCAGTTGTTAATGAAACCATAGCAGCAACCATCATATTGTTCAGGCATTCGGATAATTTCACCACCTGGGATACTCAGGAAGCTGCCATCAAAAAGGATGAGACACGGGTTCAGAGGGGGTAGTGCTTGCAGGCGAGCTTGGAGCGCCATGGCCGGCAGACTGCTCTCAGTCGAACACGGTCAGCCAGGATGGGCAGCCGCTTGAGGACAAGTCCAAGGAGTTCTGGCTGCAGGTCTGGCCACGATGAAGATTGTGTGGTCTTCATCACAAGAGATCCCAAGCCTAGAAAGAAATGAAACAAGGTTCATGGTTCACAACGTAAACAGAAAATTTAACCATGTGCACTGGCATGTGCAGTGATATTAAGTGTAGGTCACAATTCAAGCAAACAACTACCGCTGAACTTATTCCTGCATTAAGACATAAGGGTGTTTGCCTTGATGGATGAACTCACCCTAGATGGAATGGTCCATCATAGTTCATACCATGAATTCGGTGGGATGGAACATTCCCTCATTCTTATATAATCATGTGCCTGTGAGGAATGAGGTGATGATGGATCAACCCGTTCCATACCTCAAATGAAACATGGGTGCAATGAGAAGGTGATGGATCACCTCATTCCTCTAGCCAAACAGCCAATCAAACACCCTAAAAAGAAAAGAAGACTCCCTCATCCGGCAGACTGCCCTCTTTGTGGCAAGGAGGAAGAATCAATTTAGCGCCTGTTGATCTCCTGTGATTGCTTGACAGGTTTGGTTGATAATTTTCCAGTGGTTGGGCCTCATTGCCATCACACCCCCAACCTTGCTGGTGGTACAGGGCAGTAAACAAGGTATCTACGGAGGTCAGGAAAGGGCTTAATTCACTCAATACTCTTGTGGCTTTAGAAATTTAGAAGCATCACATCAACTGTGTCTTCATTTATGCAAATCCAAGTATCTCAGTGGTGCGACAAACAGTCACAAATGGGTGCATTCTTTGGTGCGTTGTTGGAGCAAAAGGACTGCATGAGTTACTTACCAGGCACCCCATTAGGCTAGTGGTCTTGGTTTATGGTTGTTTGGTTGCACGCTATGGCAGGCTTGCTGCTGGTGCTATCCTTGTAATAGTTTTTTTTGGGTGTGTGATAGTCTTTTTTAGGGTGTGTGATAGTTTTTTTCAGGGTGTGTATTGCGACCGTGCATCTTGGGTCGGTTTGTGTCTTTCGGGGGTTTCTCTAACAACAACCTCCCATCCCCTCCCCCTGGTATTGGCTTATTTCTTAATGAAATGATACACAATATTTTGCGTGTTTGAGAAAAAAAGATAATGCGATATGGACTGAGCATATCTCGATCGGTGGGATATGTGGGTGGACACTCCGCTTCGCCTAGGCTCAATGCCTCTTTAGCTGAGAATTGGTGCATTCTGTTTCTTTCTTCTTTTGATAAAAGGATACCTAGTTCATCTTGGGCAATCTCATTTATTAACAGAACTGATGATTTTTTTTTCTACATAAACAATGAGCCAGACTAAAGTATGTCATATTGCTAAGGAATTGCCTGAATCCTTCAAAATCTCTATGCTTCAGAGTGGGGAAAGCAAACTGAAGTAATGAACTCATGTTATGTAATTGCAGTTGCAGTACAATATTCAGAAACTATATCGACCTATGAGATATTATATCCTAAAAAAATGACGAAGTTGCAGTTCTAATGAAGCAAAAACCCACACCAAGCTACTGTAGTTAAATTAGTCGGAAAAGGGGACAGGGACCAGGGAGACATAAACCGAATCTAATGGCACTCGACAATCTAGAAGTGAGGCAATAGGAAGGAAAGAAGGAAGGGGACGGACTGCTACCAGGGACTACCAACAGCCGCTCGTGCCCTGCTGCGGCGAGATGCGCCGGCGCTTGCGCGAACAGGACGCGACCGGGGTGCGAATGCTGCAGCAACCGGCGGGATTCGCCGATGAGGCAGCGCACAGGTAGAACAGCTGTGGACAGCAGAGGAGGGTCGGAGGGCCGATCTTCTGCAGCTAGGCTTACATCGCCGAGGACGAACAGCGGGTGGCGAGGGTTTGTCGGATCGGCGGTGGAGAGAAGCAGCCGACAAAAATGAGGAAGGGGAGACAGGAGAGGATGATTCCGCTCTTGGGCCTTCGTGTCGGGCCGAGAAGCTCCGTTTCAGTCTCTTTTTCTATTTTTTTCCTTTTTTTTTTTTGCAAATCCTGCAGTACTAATTTACTGTATGAAATCTGCAGGGATTCAACCAAAATCAGACAGAAAGCTCATGTTTGGTTCAGTACCGCACAATACGATCTTTGACGAATTAAACAACAGGCGCACTGGAACTTCGCCAAAAAAAGAAAAAAAAGAAACAAATGGTCCACACAACATAAAAGCAAAACAAATTTGACAGAGAACTCATATATTCGCTCTGAAGCTGCATAGGACGATCCAACAAATTTGACGACCTAAAGCTGCAGCTCCAGGGAGGGACCAAAAACCTAATAGAGTCCTCAAAATCATGAGATCAGTAGCAAAACAAATACCAGCCAGCTATGACTCAGGCGACACCAAACAGTCAGGCTCATCAGTTTTGCTGCTGGCACCAATTTCAGCAATGGCAACAATTTGTTGAGTCTCATCTTATTAAAACGGACCAGAAATCTCAGAGCATATGAAAGAACAGCAGAAGCTCAGGCAGCTCAGGTACCAAAATTCAAACTAAAAAAAACGAATACTAGCACTAAACATAGCTTATGCACATAATACATGAGTCCTGAAGAATAGATAATAGTTAGTACTATGGTTCAACAACAAATCACTAATGTTCTAACTAGACATCAGATAATATTTCAGAGTACATAATACATAGTGTTACATAATCCCAATACACTAACAAAGCTAAGACGGTTTGATTATATAGGATCAGCAGGAATTATCCATGTTGGACGCCACTGGCCACCATTATAATGCGGCACTGGTGCGTTCTCTGACAACAACAGAGTGATCATCCCATTTCTCATGTTGTACACGTCAGAGTCACAAAGAGGATCTCCAGCGTAATCTGGCCAAGGATAGTCACACATGAAATATATGCAATCCTCTTGAATATCATCGTACTCTTCAACAGCAAAAGACTTAGAGAAATGCCGGCCAACGAAAAGTGCTTGGCCACCCAACTAATTGACCCGTCTCCATTGACCAGGATTGGTGCTCAAATCTGCCTCAAAGACAGCAAATCCAACAGTGCGATGATGTTTGAAGAAAAGACTTCTAGAAGGGGGATAATCATTGTGAATAAATCGAATAACCCTCAACAGCCTATCACAACATTCAACCACATATTCCCTTATCATATACACCTTTTCTCTGGATAAGGAGTGGGGCAAGTCCCGTAAATAAGCATCCATTGAGTTGATTATGCATTCAGTGGATGAGATCTTCGGCTTATTGCCGAGGTCATAACCAATCTCAAACATAAGAAGCTTGTCACAAAAAGCAATTCCATACAGCTTCCCATTGAAGAAAATAACATCATGCAGGTACCTGCACGGTTCCATGCTCCCGCCTCTGGACATGTCCGTAGCAACTGGTGGCTGGCAAATACAAACTCTACTGCCATTACCATCGTCCAAGATCAGCACGGCAACAAGGGATTCTGGTGAGGTGTCCAGGGGTGAGGGAACCACGACCTTATAAAACAGAGGATTACGTCGGGGGTCCTGATTGAACCAGTCTTCACGCCAAACAGTGGCTAGCTTAGGAAGGTCCAGTGTTGCTTTTGAGAAAGGATTCATCAATGAGCACCCTCCATATCTTTGCATTAGGAAGAGCCAGTTGTCAATGGAACCATAGCAGCGTGCATCATCTGGTACAGCCATTCGGATGATCTCAGCATCTGGGATGCTCAGAAAGGTCCCATCAGGGAGGGTTAGCCACGGGAGTGGAGGGGGCAGGGACTGCAGTCGGGCATTGGTGCGCCACGGGTGACAGACTGCTCTCACTCGAACACGATCAGCTAGGGAGGGGAGGCGCCTAAGGACAAGGCCCAGGAGCTCTGGAGGGAGGTCTGACCAAGATAAAGACTCTGCAGCTGCCATCATCAAGTTCTGAAGCAAATTCATAGGGTTCAGAGTTTAACATAGCAAAAGGTTGCAAGCAACACTAAATAATTTAGCAGTACAATCAAAATATGAAGATGACCAGCAAACCATTAGACCAGAACAAAGTCCATTTGCTCTACACAGTGCTACTTATGCTTGATCATTGCAGTCTCTAATGGGAGCACCAGCAGTCCAGTTGTCAAGAAACAACCATATCCATTTGTTTGGTAGCAAATAAGGTACTGCAACTCTACTTAGGCTTGTTTAGAACTCATGGTGCCAAGCTAAACTGCTAAAGTAGAACCCACGATCTTCTCCTCCAACGACAACCAGAATCAACTAGAAGCAGGAGTACAACGAATTGCGAGGAAAATACAATCACATTTGCAACGACCTAATGTTCTCGCAGTGACAATGTTGCCAGGTATTCCACTTTTAGATGCAAAAGCCAGATGGCATTTTGTATTTTTATAGCAGGGGCATACCCTCAAGATACGAGAGCATCTGTAAAAACAATTGTGAAGTCAAATATATTACTATTCAGGACAAGTCGTGCAATTTCTTCAAGACAATGATTCAGAAACTATGGGTGTACACTAGATCTCAGTACTGGTACTCAACATTGAAAATATTTCTGCATTATTTCCTTATATATCCTCTATTACCAAGTTTAGATAGAACAACTGAAAACCTAGTGTTGGCCCAAAAGGTAGATCCGCCGACCGCCGCTGATTCCGGCCCTAAACATGAGAATACAGAGAAAGGAGCAATGAGGCCTTGCCACTTACTCGAGGTGGCCAAATGGGCGGTCGGAGAGGGGAGGTGGTGGAGCCGACTCCGACGCCGGCTGTCGCAGCGGAGGACTGCGGTCTGGAGTTCTCCGAGGCTGGGATGGAGGAGGTAGCTACCGATCCGCCATTGGAACAGCCTGAGATGGTTGAGGGATGGTGATGGGGTGCTGGAGAGTGGAGATACGGTGGCCAGTGGCCAGAAATTGGGGTGGAGGCGGTCGATCTAGGGGCAGCCGGAGGAGGGAGTTCGAGACGAGCGTTGGGGGAGAAGCTAGGTGCGGTAGTGGACTGCACTGGGGAGGACCGAGGACGGGAGACAAATCCAGAACTGAAAGAGGCTTGTCGTGGACCGTGGTCAAAAAGAGTCAAAGCGTATTAGTTATTAGGTTTAAGTAAATGTCTAAAAAAATATCAATCTCGAACTAATATTTTTCTCTGTTTCAAATTTTAATTTTTCAGCTATATACTTAGAAAATTTAAAATAACCTATAATTTAAAATAGAAGGAGTATTATAAATGGTCGTCCCCTCACTCCTACTTCCTATTCTTCTAGTTTGCAGTTGTAAAACATGTGCGCCGTTAGTTAACACGCAAAACTTTCAACTTTTTTAATATAAAAAAGTAGATACCCTCGTACAGGATTAATCATGGCCTTATAGAATTTAATTACACTAAGGTTGGACTAAGTCCAATTAAATCCGACAATATATACGTCGTGTTGCAGCATGCGACCGTGCGTATCATCTATATACCGAATAGTAAGTACTATTAGATGGATAATGAAATAAGGACGATGCTAGCGTGTGACCCGTCGTCTTTTGTTTCTTGTTGAGTCTGAGTCACTGTCATGGTTTCCCTCCCTTTCCTTGTTTTTTTTTTGTGCATGTTCCTCCGTGTGCATGGTTTTGTTTTTTTTTACTTTGCTTTTTGACTGTATAAAAAATTTATATCTATACCTAATAATAAAGAATCAAAATTTATGATATTTTTTTGTCCAACCCCTCCCTAAACTACCTAGATAGTGAAAGTTTTTTCATCTCACTTTTTTACTTTCCAAAACTGCACTTACATCCTCCGTGTCTGGTATGTGGCATGAAACAGCTCAGTCTAACGATTGTCAACACGGAGTCTAATTCTAAGACGTATTGGGTCACGCCCTCGGTATCTCGTATGTGACCTAAACTCATAACATGTGTTTATACGAGTTAGAACTACTCGCGTCTAGATGATACATAGTCCGATTCCCTATTGCAACGTACGAGCACATTTGCTAGTATGGTATAATTGACAAAAGATCATATCAAGGGAACTAGCTTTCTTGGTTATTAAGTTTTCTTCATGTGTGATGGACTTGGACTCTCCTTGGCCAATCAGATTCTTGAAGATAACTTTCCTTCAGGGCTTACTAATTCTAATTGGTATATAGGGCTGATTGGTCCAATAGATCTAGAGTTAGTTCCCTACCAAAAAAGTCCAAAGTGTAGTTCCCTAGCCTATAAATATGTAACTTAGGATTCTATGATGCCCTCCCTCACAAGTACAAGATTATTTGCTGGTGCTAGGGTTTAGTTTTGTCATCATCATCATCAAGGTGATCAAGTGCAAAAATCATTGGCATTGAAGGAGTGATCATATCAAGAACCCTTGAAAAGCATTGGGTTGTTTGATCTGGATCTATATCAAAAGTGAGACCTGCAGTTGGAGAGCAACCAAAAAAAGATCTGAGCATACAAAGGATCACTGAAAGTTTTGGAGCTTTTCTTTTATCTGATATCTAATCTATATCAAACTGCAATTGGGAGGCAACTAGGCAAAAGATCAAGATTTAACTGCATTCCACAGGTAAAGTTTTTTTTGTGTGTTTATAGTTCTGGTTGTGTTCCTTATTCAGATTGGCTTCTCTGTCTTCCATCATGTACTTAATTGCTTGCTTAATTGCTTAGGACCTTTCCAATTCTCAAGGTATCTTTAGATAGATCTCTTAATTATACCGTTGCGATTCTCTAGGCATCTTTAGATTAGATCTATTAATTAAAAAAAAGAAACCTTACTGAAGAGGACAAATATATATACACGGTAAAAAAAAATAGGCTTAACCGTCCCGTCCGTTCGTCTGGCCGCGGCCTCTGTCAGGCGTCAGTGCGTTGCCCCGTCGATTGGACTTTAATCGGCGGGACTGCGACCGCGAGTGTCCGCGCATTAGCGGCTCGGGTCGGCGCCCTTCGCCATTTGCGTCGCCGTCGCCGGCCCGTGTCTGCGTTCTGAGTCGTCGGCCGGCTCGCCGATCTCCGCGTGCTCGCGTCGGCCGTTGCCCGTTGGTGTCCCGGCGAGGCGGCGACTCGCTCGGCCATGCAAACCGGCTCTTCACCGCTGGTGCTGGGCGGTGCTGGGCCGCATTAATCTTGGGCATCCGGCTTTGCTCCGGTAGATGTTAGCTTTTATTTTGTACATAACTGAATTTTGGGTCACAAACTCAACAGAGACCTCATTTCGTAATTATCTCCATCTGACCAAATTACATGAAAAGTTTTTCTGGTTTATTAAGAAATTATAAGAAATTCTTCATTGTGTATTCACGATTTTACCATACATGGTGTTGCAGGTTTGCAACTGCATTACATGTTCACGTCCTCACTAACCGCCCCCACTACTCCTACTTGCCATTCCATTTGAACAGGAACCACCACGCGGAAGTGCCGACGTGCTACACATGGACGCGCACAGAGACACCAAGCCCTTCGTCTCCCCCATCACGGCCACCGCCATACAGCGGAGCCTCCACGGCCCTAGCGCCCGTCAGCCGCCGGCGTTGCCATCGGAGCACGGTGGCGCTCGAGTGTTAGCCGGCCTGCAACCGCAAGCTCAGCCTCAAGCAGCAGCGTGCGTCCTGAGCCGGGCCGCTTCGGAGCTGTCGGGCGGTGTCGGCGGCCGAACCAGTGGCGCCGATGAGGCACTCGAGAGTGCCTCGGCTCGTCGTCCTTGCCTTTCACCGCGGTTGAGTAGGAAATTCTGGAGCGCCGGCGATTATGACGCGGCGGCGACGGGCTCTGCGCCGCAGCCTCCGAGTATGTCACTATGCTGAAGTTTTTTTTTGTGCGAATTCTGTTATTTCTTCGTAGCATGTATGCCTCTACGCTCGATGTTGACCACTTTACTCCGTTGCAGGTGTGCAGAATCGCATGTGCATCCACCCTGAATTTCTCCACTCCAACGCAACTTCGCATAAATGGCCATTTGGAGGTAAGCTTTTGTGTAGTTTCACCGTTCCCACTATTGCATTGTGTCTTACTTCCTTTTCCTTGTTACAGCCGTGGCAGAGTTGTTGGATAACGCGGTGGATGAGGTAATTGAACAGATTCATTGTCAAGCCACACGCTTTGATTATTCTGGGTTAAATGTGTGATTGGATTATATTTGGTCAAACAGATAGAAAAGGGTGGTGCTACAAGAATATTGTTGGACAAAATCATTGACAAACGGAATGGATCACCAGCTTTACTAGTTCAAGGTTCTGATTATTATTATGTTAATGTGACAGCATTTTCAAGTGATATTTGATTACCAACTTATAAACTTCCCTAGTCATTTTTATGGAGTTTTTTTTTTAATTTCAACGGGGGGAGGCGTTCCCCACCTGATTATGTAGTTTGTGTGAACTAGAGAGTTTGGTCAATGCTTGCATCATAATGAAGCTTCTTTTTGAATATTTGGATAAATCTGGGCATTTTTTTTTTGAAAACATATAAATCTGGGTATGTATGCCACTGTAAATTTGAAACTAACAAAATGCATACTTTCTGGTTACCATACAGATGATGGTGGAGGCATGGATCCTAATTCCTTGAGGCGGTGCATGAGCTTTGGATTTTCAGAGAAACAATCAGGGTCTTCTATTGGACAATGTATTGCCAACTTTGTGTCATAATCTGCAAGTCATCTTCTGAAAACCAATTGTCTAACATTTTGGCATTTACTACTCTGAGTAGATGGAAATGGATTTAAGACTAGCACAATGCGGCTTGGGGCAGATGCTATTGTTTTTAGCCGCTGCACAAAGAGCGGGTACCATATAAACTCACTTAGATCTGTTTCCTTTTGCGAACTACTTTTCTTTGTCCATTGAAATAATGGCAAGTTATTACTTGTTCTCAGTGAGCCTACACAATCCATTGGCCTCCTATCTTACACTTTCTTGGTGGAAACTGGACAGACAGATGTTGTAGTTCCTGTGGTACGTTGTGTGATTTTATTTTTTATTTGTTTGGCATAAAAAACTACATGTATACCCACTTCCCTTATTTCTGATGACACCTTTTCTCTTCTTAGGTGGATTATAAATGCAATCTAATGAAAGGACAAACTCAGAGATTGGAGCGTCATGGTTCAGAGCTATTCTCCTCAAATTTGTCAGTGTTGTTGAAATGGTCCCCTTTTGCAACAGAAGAAGAGCTGATGCAGAATGTATGCTAAACCTGCCATCCTTTTGAAGTCTAGAGATACAATATTTTGTTTAAAAAAACACTATTTATTAGATCAGCAAACTTAGACCTTCCGAAGGTACAAGCTGGATAGATTGCTCGCTAATTCAATACATGCCACAACTCATGTATAGAAAAGCATTTAAAATAGTAAAATTCAACAATTGGTGTAGCTACTGCAATGTGATTTAGTATTTATTATTAATATATCGATTATCCAAAATTCTAATGGTTGTTGCAATCTATGGTTGATGAGCAGTTTTGTGACATTGGTCCACATGGCACCAAGATTATAGTGTTCAATTTGTGGTCCAACGATGATGGTAAATTGGAGCTCGACTTTGACATGAACCCAGAGGTATAACAATCAAATATGGAGTATACCACTTGAATGTTTTAGCGTAATCATTGTTTTTGCTGTTAAAGTAATATACTTAACTTTGATGATTGCTTCTCTTGGACAATTTTTACCAGCTGTGTAAAACTGATATTTTAAAATTTATTGTGTTTTGTAGAATGTTTTTTAAGAGGACACCTGCATTTAACCCAGCCTGCACTTCTTCGCCGAGCTGACTTTTGGCTAAGTCCATAAATTTACCATAAGATGGGTAACTTAGAATTTGGCTAAGTCTTTAAATTTACCATGAGATGGACATGCTGAAATTTGTGGGACAGACATATGCAAAAATGGCTAAGTCTGAATTATACTGACTTGATATTTGAGCACTTAAAACAACATAGAAATACTTAGGATAAAAAATGATCTAGGGTTCATGTTGATGAACGAGCTTAAAAATGTTTCTAAGTGTTGGATCAATAGTTAACACCCTTTTTCATGATGCAGTTTTGACCACAATAAAACTATAGTTTCTTTTCTAGATATAAAGTTTGACCTTTAATAGAACTTGTAGTTTGAGTTGAGTACAACAAACTTTATTTTTGGACCTAAACCTAAATCAATTTGCGATATTTTATCTTCCAAATTTGTATAGCAACTCAATTTAATACCTTACTACGAGTTTGAGTACTCTCTGAGGATATGACAACAAAACAAGTCTCGTCAAGTTTGGACTTAGCCACGGTAAAAAATCAGACCATCTCGTGGTAAATATACATATGTTCATCTTATGGTAAAATCACAGATTTAGACAGATTGTAATATATCCAAGTCATAATAAAATTCAATATGTCATTGCCATGGTAAAAATTCAAATTACATATCCATGGTAATTCTAGTCTCTAAGTCATGGCAAAAATTCAGACTTAGCCATTTTTGCATATGTCTGTCCCACGGTAAAAATCAAATTTGACAACGTCCAAGTCATGGTAAAAATCCAGGCTTAACAAATTTCAGCATGTCCATCTCATGGTAAATTTAAAGACTTAGCCAAAATTTTATATATCCATCTCACGGTAAATTTAGGGACTTAGCCAAAATTCTAAGTTGCCGGTGATTGTGAGGTAGGGTGAAGTGGCGAGAAAAAAAACCCGAGACGGAGGAGAAATAAGAGGAAGAACGCTCGGAGAAGAAGTGCAGAATGCAGGTGGCTCGGCGTCATTCAGACTGGCGCCGAGCTCGGCGCCAAGATCGACGGCGCCGAGCCCCTGGCAGGCCATTTTCCCGTGCCCAGGACCTCGGCGCCAGTGATCGTGGCGCCGAGCTCGGCGCCAGTCATTCTGGCGCCGAGCCAAAGGTCCATTTCTGAAATTGTTTTCGTCAGGGATCTATTTGAGAGAAACTTTTAAAAAAAGGGCCAAATAGTAAAAAGTTCGGACGCCGTGACTCGGCGGCCACGGCCAGCGCGTGCTCTGCCTCTGCAGCTGCCACCTGCCAAGAGTTGCTACGAAAAATGTGGCATGGCTGTATGGGATAGTCCACATTATTATGCCCGTGCCTTGATCAATCTACTAATTCCAATCTTTAATTTTTAATCTACCTAGATCTTCACGTACTGATGATTATTTGGACAGGTGGGAATCTTTGCGTATTGGTCCTGTGAATTGTGACGTAGGCTATTTGCCAAATACTACGGTACTCATTACCTACTAAGAGGTAATTGCTTATAAAGAAATCTAAAATTATTGTTTTCCCCATTTTATGAATTGGTGAAATAAATAAATTTAGTCCAAAAGGCCTTTTTACAGTTAAATCAGTGTATAATGCTCTCACCTCTAATGATTCTGGCCCTTATCACAAGAAAATCTGGAAAGGTAAAATGCCTGCTAAGATTCAAATTTTTCTATGGTTAGTGATAAACAATGCAATTCTGACAAAAGACAACATGATTCGGAGAAGGTGGCAAGGTGACCCTGCCGGATGGGGGCCGCTAGCGACGAATCCCAGTCCGAGGTCGGAAGCTGCAAAATAAGTTAGCAGTGCAATAAATTTTTTGAAGATGCCAGGCATTGGAGACCAGAAATCATCAGATCAGAAATCAGTTGAATACTTCTATAATGCTAGTCTTATGTGTGATCTTTACAGTTGGTAACAACAGCATCTGTAGGTGGCAAACACCAAGTTCATATGTTTTGACAAGCTAACTGCAACTGAACTTGTGCTTATTTTATAGAACTGAAGGTGTGAACCTAACAAAGAAACCAATAAACCACAGCAGTTCCCTCTAACTAGAGTAGAACTGAAGGCATGAAACTATCACAGAAATCACAACCCTTTCCCTCTAACTAGAGCCAGCAACAACAACGGGAGCCTGACGAGTTGTGAAGAAAATGCCTTCATGTGTGCAGTGACTAATATTATGTAGGGGGCATTGCTCCAATACTCCTCTTTTACAAGATGCATAGATTTCGGAGAAAATTGCAATTATAGGACTCCAAACAACGCGCTTCGTAATTATAGGACTCCAATCGTCGACTTCGTTAAAATGACCCTTGAAACGTTGGCTTCTTGTTTTCCATGACATTAAGTGTATTTCACCTCTTTTTGAATCTTAATACACGTATTTTGTCGCTAAGATGCCCCTTTTGCCCTTCTGCTGTTAGGAACGTTTCATTCACGTTGGTTGGCTGGTGCAGGGTGCTTTTGGCTGGCTGGCCGCCATGTACAGTTAATGTGATAGTCATGCTTGTCAGTTAACGACATATGAACATTCACATCGATTTCAGAAGGGAAAAGGAAAAAGTTTTGTTCTGCTGTTCAGTTTACGTGATAGGCATGCTTGTCATCAGTTATCATGTGGTTAGTCAGAATTCGTGAATCGCATCACGGCCAAAATGTCACTCTGGTCAGGTGGAAGTATCGCGTCTTCCTTCTCTAACAGCACGAATATGCTGCCGAGTCACGGAGCGCCGCGTTTTTCTTCTCTTCTGATTCTGAATCGCTGCTGTTTCATCTCTGTGCCACTCGATCTAAGGTTACGGGCTCGCGAGTCCTCTCCGTCGCCCGCACACCCCCCGTACCCGCAAGGCCAAGACGCCGCGACTGCGCCCTTCCGGTCCGCCATCCACGGCCCGCGCCTCTGTTCTTGTCTTCTCCTCCTCCATGGCTGGTGCCGGCGGGCTCCTCCGCGAGTTCGCGTTGTCCTCCGCGCTCCGCCAACAGTGTCTGACAATGCCGCGGAAGGCACAGTGCACGTGTTTTCTGAAATTTTAGCATGTTCAGTTTCAGAACCTACTGCACTGCAAACGGGGCGGCCAAGCCAGAGCCGTCGAGCGGCTGGGGCTGGGGTCGAGCGTGGTCTGCGCCTAGGGCCGCTAGGGCACCGACGAGCGGCGGGAGGTCCAAGTCGTCGGCCTCTTGCCCATCCATGGCGGAGCGTCGAGGAACGACGGCGGCGTCGGGTCAGGGTTGGGGCGTACGAGAAGGGTAGACGAAACGATAGGAGGATAGAACGATCAATCGCATGCAAAAGGGGTAGAAGGGCAAAAGAGTCACAAGAGAAGAGAAATACATGTATTTAGATTAAAAATAAATTGAAATACACCAAATGTCATGGAAGACAAGAAGCCAACGTTTCAAGGGTCATTTGAACGAAGTCAATGTTTGGAGTCCCATAATTGCGAAGCGTTGGTGTCCTATAATTACAATTTTCTCTAGATTTCAAAGCAACCCATCTATTTAATTACCTTTTTCTTAATTATTTTCCTATTGGGTCCCGTATGGGTCTGGCCCATCCAACCCAGCCCAGTTTCAGCACGACCCAATCTCTCTAGATCCCCTTTGTTCGGAGGCTCCGTTAGTTGAACGAGATGGCGCCGCCCATTCACGAGGAGGCCGGAGCCGTAGCCGGAGGGCTGACGAACCAAGGAACAGCAGCCGGCGAGCGTAATCTCAATCGAATCATGAGAATATCCATGCTTGTAGCTTCCAGAACCCACAAGTAATTCTTGTCATCTTTCTCAGACAACCACTAATCATGTCATCGTTGTTTATTCACCTTTAACCAATTCAACATTATCAGTAGTAGAACCCAACCTCCGTCCAGGTGGGCCGATCACATAACTGAATATTGTGTTGTCACTCAACCTTCCCATATGCCAAGACCATAATTGAACACCAGATCAAAATTCAAAAGCACCAAAGGCGGCGGGCATCAGGAAGGAGCACCGCCGACAGCCCTACGCCAAGTACCCGATCAAGCAGGACGTGGTGAGCGGCACCATTGAGCATGTGATGAATCGGGCGAATTCCGGCGGCGGCAGCTGCACAGACACGTCAGGGCTGGACTCGGGCTAGGTTGGATGGGCTGCACCTAGTGGCGGAGCTAGCGCTGAAAGAAACAAGGGCCCAACGGGCCTCAAGAACGAAATGCTACAGGCTGCATGGCACCATGAGCTACCAGATACTCCGTAGCTAGCAAGCTTGCATGCAGCAAGCATCTAGTCAGTCAAGGTCTAATGATAGGGACAAAACGGCTATGCATGAGCCATGCCAGTAAACAGTGTGCAAATATGCATGCACTTACATAACGACCATGGAACTTGATGCACGGCAAGAGGGGACAAAACAGCTATGCATGAGCCGCCTAGGGATGAAAACGGTACGGATATTTTCCGACCGTATTCGAAACCGAATCCGTTTAGAGGGGTTGAGATCTGTCCGTATCCGAGTCCGGATATCCAACATCCGATACCGTATTCGTATCCGAATACTCAAATCGCATATTTATGATGTCGATATCCAATCGTATCTTATCCGACATAGTTGACACTATCCGTATTCGAATCCGAATCCAGACAGAAATATAAAAACAAATATAACATCGGTGATATCCATCCATATCCGATCCGTTTTCATCCCTAGCCATGCCAGTAAAGAGCTAGTAACCTTCTTCAGCAGGTTGGAGCATTCTAATCCTCCATGTTGGGAGAACAAGCCCATCACTCAAAAGTTTATCAATTGTTGCTCAAGACTTCATGCCAAGATTTTCAAGATCTCCAGGAAGCTCAACAACACCGCACACATTCTTGTTGTAAAAAAAAACACCGCACACATTCTTGCTTCTCAGGCTTTGAATACCTGTACTGATCATGAGCACACTAGCAACATAATGTATACTAATCAGAATGATGTACAAGCTTGCCCTACTAGGGAAGCTCTCAAACATGTATCTGAGGACACTTTCCTATCATTGCACAGGCGCCTTCAGCTGGGCTCTGGGCATCGCATTTCTCCGGCAAGCCAGCGTCCGTCCGTGAGCCTGCCTGATCGTCCACGCCACCTCACTGCACGAGCTCGCCAGCTCGGTCTCTGCGTCGTTTTGTGCCATCGAGTCATCACTGCGTAGCTGTGCTGCACTGCACTGCACTGCTGCACAGTCATCTCGCCGTGCAGCGCCACGCCGTCCACGCCATCGTCAGCAGTGCCTCGACGTGACCTTTACGCCGACGCCGCGCAGCGCCCCGCTCCTGCCTACTGCCCCCTGCATGCGCCGCTGGCCACATCGTTCCTGTGCCCGTGCCCGCGCCCGCGCCCGCGCATTGCAGCTGGAAGTTTGGAACGATGGGGCACATGCTGGCTCATGGCTCCTGTCAGCCAAGAGAGAGGGAACCCAAAAAAGGATTGTTCTCTCTCCACGACGCATCTCCAGCCGGCGTGGAGGTCGCGTGGGTTCGCAGGCAGGTGGCCGAGCTCCGCCGCCCCATCACCGGCCGCTGCTCCCTCACCGGCCGCGCGAGGTCCCATATCCGGCTACGCAAGGTCCGGCTCCTCCCCTCCCCAGCGGTGTGCGGGCCTCTGCCCCCTCACCGGTCGCTGCTTCTTCCCGACGGCGCGCGTAGGTACGGCTCCTTCCTGGCGGCGCGTGAGGTCCTTCCTAGCGGCGGCGCGAGTTCCTTCCCCATGTCCGGCGGCGGCGCGAGCTCCTTCCCCATGTCCGGCGGCGCGCGAGCTCCTTCCCCTTTGAAAGGTCGAGATGGCGGACTAGAGGGGGGATGAATAGTCTTTTCTAAAACTTAATGCCTGGTGCGGGCGTGTTGGAGTAACATGACGATTGGATAGGCGGTGCATGGCCTACATGAGCTATTGTTAGAAATTTAGGCATTTTCACTATCAGTTTAATCCAGAAAAATAACATTAGCAGGTTTGTGATGACATATATGTGCATGTGTATATCTTTAACGAACGCTATAGCATGCAGAGATGACATACAGATGAATACAGTAATAACGAGTACAGTAATCACAGATATTAGGGTGTACCCAGCAGAGGGTCCTATGCCGAGGGCATCAGAGGCTCCATTCGCAATGGTCGACATAGTGCGTTGCTCGAAGTCGCGGACCACAGTCGATGTTCGCAGTGCAGTCCCACAAACAGATCACCAGGAAGAAGACGTATGTGGACGAGCAGTCGCGGATCGCTCCCCAAAAACCTAATCGCCGCACACCCCGTGCAAGGTTCTCAGGTGGACGAGGGTTCCGGAGGCACCTGCTCTCCCGCTCCTCTGTGCGCGTAGAGGTACGGGACGGGGAAACCAGAAGGCTGCTGAAATGTGATTTCTCTCGGTAGCGGTTACGGAAGACGGGGTCTGGACTGATCGAGGACTGCGGATATATGGCTGCGACAGGGGAAGGGACGAAGGCAGCGGAGAATCCCAGGAGACTGAAAGCGGAAGGGACGGTAACTGACGCAGTCAGTTCGCCTCCAGCATCAAGGAGCGAAAACTCCCGTGATAATGTGGATTTAAGTAACACCCCTAGTGTTACGAGCTTATTTAGAGCCACGATTTAAGCCTAAATAAAACTTTCGAAACAAGTTTCTCGTCTTTTTATTTAAAACATACGTGAAGCGATAAGCGAATCTTGTGTGACTTAGTTTCGCGGACTCAAATTAAGCGCTCAAGTTAAATTACGCAGTGCGTAGAAACACTTAGGAATGTCGAACAATAACCCTAGCAAATAAATAGCGAACGATTTGTTCTAGTAGATTAAGCAGGAAAAAACAACTTTTATAAATAAAATAAAATCCATTAATAAATGGAACGATATACATATATATAGCGTTTGAATCAAATTTAAATTTGAGCTTTGCGGAAAATTTTCTACGCCTAGACGTTATAATTTGTGTAAATTAGTAAACTATTATATATTTGTACGTCTAAGTTACGACGATGACTCTATAGCAAAGTGCTAAAACAAGCTCCATTGTTGATTGGACGGGTGGTTGTCTGCTGCTCTGCTCGTTATTGTTCGCGTCCAGATGCCTCTGCTGCCAGTCCATGTCTGTCTCTGAATTCTGAAGTTGCTCTTTCGAGCTGAGCAACCGACGTGCTTGTGTCAGAAGCACGTGGTCCTGCTTCCGAGTCAACTCGTGTCAATTTCGCGCGAACGTCACGCCAAGCCTGGGCCTCGTCCTTCCTTGTCTCCGTCCGCCCTCTGGCGTGCGTAGGACCTTTCCTCCCCCCTTTTCTTTCCTGCTGCCATAGGAAGGCGACCCAGGTCCTACTCGTTTGCTCTCTCTCGCTCGGTTTTCTCCTCTGCGTGTGCGTGTCAGTGCCGGTGCTGTACCGCCAAACAGCGCCGAATCCGTTGCCCGAGCCGCTGCCATCCCGCGCGTCGACGCTCGCAACCTGCCGAGCCGCAGCGCCCCTGCCGTCCTTCGTGAGCACCCCGCGCGTCCCGCGCCGGCGCCCTTCCCGCAGCACTCCTCTCGCTGCTGCTTACCGCGCGCCTGCGCCCTCCCCGCGAGCAGCTTCGCCTCTCTCCTTCCCCTCCGCAGTCAACGCCATGGCCGCGCATAGCTCCGCCCCTCCTTTCCGCTGTCCGCGCCGTCCATGCCCGTGCTCGGCCATCGCCTCAGTCGCTCAGGCCGAGCGTCACCGTGCCGCGCTGCCGTGCACCACGCCCGAGCCGCAGCAGCCGCAGTGCCCCACCACTGTCCCGGACGATGCCGTTCCGCCGCCTCCACCTCCACGGCACCGCAACAGCCAGATGCTCGCCTTGCCATTGGTGTCGAGGTTCTGCGCGCCTGCAACGCCTCTGCGACCGCGCCGGACCTCGCGCTGTTCCCTTCCGTGCGCCTACTCCGCGGTCCACGCGCCGCGGCTGTGCCGGTGGTCTGCCGTTGCGCGCGTGTGTGCCGAGTCCGTGCATCTCCCCACGCTACTACACCTCCGACCGCAGCTCCACGCATTGCCGCACCATGTCCGCCGAGCGGACCTCCTCTGCTCCTGGGAAGGAAGATAAGGAGGGCATGAATCCAAGAAGAAACGTAATACGGGGTCTTTACTGCAAAATACATGACTCGAATGAATAGTGTAGTTAGGACTACAGATCGATTTCATAAAACTACATGGCCCTTTTTGCATAATGTACGCGCCCTCTCTGGTTCATGGCCGGGTGGGCTGGCTGTTGGGCCGCGGCCTGCGCGCCTAGCCTGACCGCGCTAGCTGCCGGCCTACCACCACCCGCTACTGGGCCGTCTGCGTCGTCTGTCCGCGCGTGGGCTGATAGCCACGCTAGACCGCCGCGCGCCACACCGCGCTGGGCCGGTTCGCTGCCGTCGTGCCGGGCCGGTTTGATTGGGCCGCTGGCTGTTCGTTTCCGCGCTGGGTCGGCCTGCAGCGCGTGCCCGTGGGCCGTCCACTGCTGTGCGTCTGTGTCGGCCTTAGTCCGCTTGTGCCTGGGCCGGTCAGGTGTCACTCTCGCCTAGGCTGCTCTGGCCGCTAGGCCGCGCACGTGTTGTGCGTCTGTGGCCGTGGGAGCGGCTGGGCCAATTTGGTTGCGCCGGCCCTTTTCGATTTATGGAGCAATTTCTAATTTAGTTTATAAATTGAACTTGTACAATCAATATAAATTTGTATAGTTGTCTAAAAATTATGAAGCCAATTTTGTTAGTTTCCTAAAATCACGATCTAGCTATTAGTATATTGGGTTCACATAGTTTGATAATATTTTTGGGACCTATATAATTAAATTGAGATACTTAACATTATAAAAATATAAACTTATAGGAATTGTTGTGATCAATTGGTTATAGTGTTGAATCTGAAATTTCTACAGTAGGCTCCTAGCAATATTAGGTAATCACGGTAAATTTTATAGCTCCGGAATAATTAGTGTGATAAATAAATAATGATGTACTATTTTGAATAAAGATTAAATCGATAAAACGGAATAAAGAAACACCTTGGCTTATATAACTAAAATAATTATTGGGAAATGAAGCCTTATCCGACAACGTATATATGTAGTCTAAGTATGGTCGTCGTTAGAACTAGCCCGTTAACTCAAGAGGCGTACGTCGTATTTTACGAGTCACGATTGCAGTCGATTAATTATGTCTTTACATTGCATCACATTGCATATCATATAGGTACGATGATGGATCGACGGATCAATTAAAGGGTGATTGGAAATCCGAAGATGGTGTGATGGTATTCTCTCCAGGAGATGATGCAATGTGCTTGTTTTTCAGCAGTTACTAACTTTTTAATATATCTTACCCAGGCAAGCCCCGGTGCATAACCTCTACTTTTCTGCAGTTTAAATTATATTTATGCATTAAGTTTAAGGAGTTGAATGAAACCCACTTGCATATATATCTTTATCCTATGAGTCTTACTAGTATGATAGGATCGTGTAGATTGCTATGCTACAGGACTCCAATATAAGTCGAGTGATTGCCTGTCACTCGCGAGAGATAGGAAATATATATTACCGAATTATTATCACTTGGAAAATATGAATGGTGAAAATGATAAATGGTGACCGGGTAGTGATATAGTTTGGGTATTGGTGGGTGTAAGAGGTTGTGTCGCCGTGGACACGTGGCATGGTTTGGTTACACTGTTTTCCCTGTCTGTGTCAATTAAGGACCGATCGTTGCATAAGATTCTAGGCAAGTCACGGACTTATTATCCCGAGCACATACTTGTGTATGGGCGCTTGGAAGACTTGTTGCTCTCTTGTCGCGGATCCAGCTCTTTCTAGACCGACTGTCAGGGTTTTATTTTGGTGGATGAGGTCCTTGCACCGCACTAAGTCCGGGACTCAGGGGCGAGGGCTTGGAGTCCCAGTTTGGACGGGGACCTGGACACCCGGGACTGAAGAGTGATGGGTTGGTCCTGCTTATGCCTGGGGTACAAGCGGGGTGTGTGTTTTCGGGGTACCCAGCTGGGGGCATTGATTCGCGAATCGCCAGGCGATCCGGTACGGCTTGTCTACGGTTTAGCATCATAGTAAGAACTAAAAGATGGAAGATGGAAAAGGAAATATCTGATTGCTTACCACTTGCTTGAAAGTAGCACATGTGCTTACATAGAATGGTTAGTTAATGAACCAATGTGACTATTAATAAAAATCTAATATAAGGACGCACGCTTAGTAATGCTTTCTGTAATGCATAAACCTACAAGCCAGATAGCCTTGCATATCCTTGTAGTCTTTTCTTTTTTCTTGACGGGTAAGTCTTGCTGAGTACAATTGAGTACTTAGGGTTTTATTCCCCCTGTTGCAGGTGACAGGTGGATGCTAGAGCTGACCCTTATGTGTAGATACCTCCTGGTGGGCTCAGCGAGGATTCCTTTACGCTGTGATCGTAGTTTTTATTTACAACTCTCACCAAATGTTTTTATAAATGAAAGTTTTATAATCTGTTGCCGTAGTTTATTTATCAATACTTCATCATGTCATGATTAGATATTCATTTCCACTATAATTCTGATCACATGTTTATATTCCGCTGTTCAATTAAATTGTTATAACTCTGATAATATGATTTCATTCCGCTGTTATATTAATAAATATTAGACTCAGATGTTGTATTAAAAGTGATGTAAGAAATGGTTCAGAATGATGTAAGCTTTATTCTCTCGTTTGTGATCCTGATTGCAAAAATGTGGATTTTCGGGTTCTCCCCTGGGGTGTGCCTGACGGAACCGAGTAATTTAGTGTTCTCCCTCGAGTGCTTAGTGTCTAATGGAAGATAAGCACTCCTATGAGGCATTAGATTAGGCGGTTCTGCCACAATTTAAGTGGCAAAAGACTGGCCATGCCCGCCCGCTCGCTCGCCGCCCGCCTACCTGTCTGACACGCCACACCACGCCCACGCCCACGGCCTCGGCCCGGCCCGGCCCGCGCCCGCGCCCACTCCCACAGCCATGGCCTGGCCCGGCCGGTGGCAGCGCGCGTGCGCATGTGGCACGCATTTATCCTTTTCTCAGCTTCTTAATTTGGATGAATAATTTTTAACTATATAAGCTGAGTCAACGTTCAGTCAAAATCCCATATGGTATTAAACCATACAACACTTAATATTACGTACCATATAGTTTTATTTGATTATTAAATATTATATGGGCCAAGCCCATATTATATCCACCAGCTATCTCCTACAACTAAAAAGAACAAAGTGTGGACATTTTTTTGGTGCGACATTTATTTTGGTTTGTCCGTCTGCTCACGCCTGTGATCCTCTGAAAGGTCCTAATATGACTAAAGGGGGGGTGAATAGCCTATTTAAAAATCTACAAATCAACTAGAGCAATTTGATTATTATGACAAATAGCGTAATACAAACTTGCTCTAGCTCTACAACGGTTGCAAGCCACCTATCCAATAATTCTAGTTGCAATGATTACTTAGGCACACAAACTTGTTATGTAACTACTCATTAAGAGCTCTCAATCTTGCTACTCTAAAGAGCTCTACTAGATGAATGTAAATAATAAAGCAACCTCTCAATTCTAATTACACTAAAGAACTTATATCAACTAGTTTGTAAGAATGTAAATAAGTGAGTAGGGTGATTATACCGTCGTGTAGAGGATGAACCAATCATAAGATGAATATATAGCCGATCACCGGAAGAATGCTAAAGACAAGAGACAATCGATTTTCTCCCGAGGTTCACGTGCTTGCCAACACGCTACGTCCCCGTTGTGTCGACCAACATTTGGTGGTTCGGCGGCTAAGAGGTGTTTCACAAACCTCATCCACACGATGGGACACCGCAAGAACCGACCCACAAGTGAGGTAACTCAATGACACGAGCAATTTACTAGAGTTACCTTTTGGCACTCCGCCGGGGAAGGTACAACTCCCCTTACAATCACCAGAGATGGCCACGAACAATCACCAACTCGTGCCAATCCTCTACCGCTGCTCCAACCGTCTAGGTGGTGGCAACCACCAAGAAAAACAAGTGAAATCTATAGCGCAACATGAATACCAAGTGCCTCTAGATGCAATCACTCAAGCAATACACTTGGATTCACTCCCAATCTCACAATGATGATGTATCAATGATGAAGATGAGTGGAAGGGCTTTGGCTAAACTCACAAGTATGCTATAACAATGAAAATGTGCAAGAGAGTAAGCTTCAACCGACCATGGGGCTTAAATAGAAGCCCCCACGAAATAGAGCCGTTATACCCCTTCACTGGGCATAACGCGGGCTGACCGGACGCTGGACCTCAGCGTCCGGTCGCCCGATGGATGCCACGCGTCACCAGCTTTAAACGTGGTTCGTCAGATTTCAACGACTACGAAGCTGACCGGACGCTCCAGCAAAACTGACCAGACGCTAAACCCCAGCGTCCGGTCGTTTATAGTAAGGGTCGAAATCCAGTTTTCTTCGACCGAATGCGTCCGGTCCACCTCGACCGGACACAGACCAGTGTCCGGTGCAATACTCTAAACACTGCGTCGCTAAGTCAGCGCGATCGGACGTAGCTTCCAGCGTCCGATCAGACCGAGATCAGCATCCGGTCAGTGGATGATCAGCTGGACTGACTCCACTCACCTCTATCTTCTTCACCCTTGTTCAAAAGTGCTAACCACTAAGTGTATCACCTTGTGCATATGTGTTAGCATATTTTCACAAACCTTTTCAAGGGTGTTAGTGATCCACTAGATCCTAAATACATATGCAATGAGTTAGAACATCTAGTGGCACTTTGACAACCGCATTTCGATACGAGTTTCACTCCTCTTAATAGTACGGTTATCTATCCTAAATGTGATCACACTCTTTAAGTGTCTTGATCACCAAAATAAAATGGCTCCTATCAAATATACCTTTGCTTTGAGCCTTTTGTTTTTCTCTTTCTTCTTTTCCAAGACTAAGCACTTGATCATCACCATGCCATTACCATTGTTATGATCTTCATCTTTGCTTCAACTCTTGGAGTAGTGCTACCTATCTCATAATCACTTAGATAAACTAGGTTAGCACTTAGGGTTTCATCAATTAACCAAAACCAAACTAGAGCTTTCATTCTCGCCTGCTTTGAAGGAAACAAATCAATCACCTGAGGCCACATGCATGGAAGGAAACGATAATCATGCACCACGCAATAGAAAAAAGAAACTGCCATCCCTGCGATCCCCGCCTGCTTTAAAGAAAACAAATCGATCACCTGAGGCCACATGCATGGAAGGAAACAATAATCATGCATGGAAGGAAACAATCATGTGGTGCCCCTCTCTCTCGGTCAGATATCTTTCATCTCCACATAAACCGGATCATATGATATTGTCCATAATTTGGAGGGTATTAAATTTAGGCTGGGTGCATAGTAGGTCACCTAGCTTTATTCTTGCAACTTCTATCTCTTTATGTGTTAGTCTTTGCCAATGGTATAATTTATTCGCAAAGCTCAAGCAAGACAATTGGCAAAGATCAAACAAGACGACTCAATGAGGTTGGCCCTTAATTTTTGTGTTTTCAGCATGCAGACCTGAAATTAAAAAGTGGCTGCTCCTTGAGAACATCAGTGGTGCCAAATAAAAGATGTGCAGGTTATACATGGTGAGACTAGTGAACCTTCTGCAATTTCCTAAACGAATATTCCCACCATTAGTATATAGGTTTATTCCCCTACGTTTCTTCGTGCTCCTATTAGCATATAATATGAAAGTATTATTGTGTTCATCACGACTTCCAGTCACTACTCCTATTAGCATATACTTCCTCTGCCCTAAAATATAAGTCATTATAGGATGTGTGCAGGTCAAACTTTCTCAACTTTGACTAGATTTGTAAAAAATACGTGCAATATTTATATCTCCAAATAAGTTTATTATGAAAATATATTCAATGGTCTATGTAATGATACTAATTATGTATTATAAATATTAATATTCTTTTATATATAATTGGTCGAAGTTAAAAAAAGTTGACTTCTCGCGAAGCGAGAATGAATTTTATTTTGGGAGAGATGGAGTATATGAATGCAGTGTTGAAAATATTTTAACACTCAAGTTCGTCTCTGTCTGATTGGTAAGCTTAGACATCATAATGGCATAAAAAATTTTGACTCTCATGGACACCCTCATGGATCAGTGCAAAGCATCCTAATCCTACATCATATACAAATGGCAACCTTAAAGTTATGATATTTTCAAAGGGTGGACAATAAAGATCATCTTAGACGTTCTGTCATTAGAGTATATACGTGCAGGCACATAGGCATGGTGGTGCAAGTGAGCAGCCAGCAGGAGTCGAGAGTTAGGGGGTGTTTGGATTCTAGGACTAAACTTTAGTCCCTGTCATATTGAATTTTTAGATATCAATTAGGAGAACTAAACATGAGCTAATTATAAAACTAAATACATAAGTTGTGGCTAATTCGCTTGCCAGCGCCGTATACAGGATGGTATGGAGATGTGGTGGAACTTATTCGTGGATTTATTGGCGCACGAAAGAAATGGATATCGGAAATCTCTTTCTGACGGTATAAAAAATGATCTTAGCCGCATCACGAAAAGATCTACACAGTAGAGTTTGTGAGCCTGCGACGCCACACTCTTTGTGACTATGTAAATTTCATGAACTTAGCTTTTTGGATTAAATGTCGCTTTAACGTTGGTCATATATTTTTACAGTATTGTTATCTTATCGTGCAATCCGTATGTTTTTAGTATAAAAGTTTAGCTGTTCCATAGCAACGCACGGATACGAATCTATTTGCATATATACTCGAACCTGTGTGTACATGATTATATAGAGATGCAGCGGAACTTATTCATGGATTTATTGGCGTATGAAAGAAATGGATATCGTATAATTCTTTTTACCGATATAAAATATTATCTTAGCCGTATCACGAAAAAGTTTATACAATAGAGTTTGTGAGCCTGCGACGTTGCGCTCTCCGTGACTGTGTTAATTTCATGAACTTTTCTTTTTGAATTAAATGTCACTTTGACGTCGGTATTTAATTTAACAGTATTGTTATCTTATCGTGCGATCCGTGTGTTTTTAGTACAAAAGATTTAGTTGTCTCATAGCAACGCACGGGCACACTACCTAGTAAGTATAGAAAACGAGTAGAGAATGTTTAACCTAGCACATTTTTGGATAAACATGCATATATGTTCTGGGTGCACACTTTCCCGCCTAAGTCAAATAAGGACCATTTGTTGTCTAGACCATGTGTCTAAGTTTCGAATGTCCCTTCACATACTTGTATCATGGGGCCAGGAAGGCTTGCGTACCTTACTTGTCATGGTATCCGGTTCCATCCGGGCCGACTGGTATGGAGGCAGGGACAGGTGGAGCTCCAAGGGCAACAAACTACCACATATGCTGCAGGGTTGGATTTGGAGTCCAAGTTGTGCGGGGACACTGGACCCTGTGACAGGTTTGGGAAGGTCTAATCTTTCTGTGCTTTTGGGTTCAGACAAGACGTGTGTTTGGGGTACTCAGTTGGGAGTCATCGGTTCACTGAGATGGTACCTGCTTGGCAACTGTCTAGCATTGTAGTAAGAACTAAGAACTGCAACATAGATAATGACTTAAAATGTTTATGTTTGCTTGCCACATACTTGAAAGTAGTACATGTGCTTACATAGAATGTTTAGCTAATGAACTAATCATGACTGCTAAAACTTTGAATATAAGGATGCACTATTAGTAATGCTTCCTCTAAGTTCAACAAACCAGCAAACTAAATAAGCCTTACATATACTTCAAGTCATTTTATTTTCTCCTGTCAGGTAGGTCTTCTTGAGTACACTTGAGTACTCAGGATTTTATTCCCCATGTTGTAGGTAACAGGTGGATGCTAGAGCTAACTCTTGTGTATGGATACCTCCTGATGGGCTTATCTAGGATTACTTTTACGCCGCAATTGTAGTTTTTATTTATAACCACCACCAAATGTTTTTATAAAGAAAAGTCTTGAAACTCTACTATCATGTCTTGTATAATTGTTTACATTATTTAAATGTTTAAACAAATAGATGTTTATTTCTGCTGCAACTCTGGTCACATGTTTATTTATGCCACAAGATAAAAAATATGTAAACCTGAAATATATCAATTTTTACTTATGTTACACTATAATTGTTCTTTTTGCAGTTGTATAAAATTTATGTTGTAATAACTCTGATTTTATATAATCTTGTGGTGTATAAAATGGACTAAGAATGTTGTAAGATTTATTCACTTATTTATGATCCTATGAAAAATGTGGATTTTTTAGTTCTCCTATTGGGTGTATTCAACGAAACTGTCTGATGTAATGTGCTACCCGGGTACTTAGTGTCTAATGGAAGACAAGTACTCTTGGAAGTGGATTAAATTAGGCGGTTCTGCCATAAAGAAGTCTCCAAAATACGTGGGCACATGACTCAACAAACACTTGGAAAATATCCCGAGCATATACGGGCACCAGGACTCAACAAAAACCTAGAAGAAGTCCAGAACCTACACGGGCATCAAAACGCGAAGCAAAAGTCTTCGCACTATCGAGGCATATTATATGAAATGACTAACCATCTTTTGCACAAAGTAGAAAGCAAGTGTCTTTTTGAGTGTCGAAAAACTTACCAGCAAGTTGATATTCGACGAAACTATATAACACTCAATCTAAGTCCCTAAAATGCACCCTATCAACTTAGATGTATTTTTGTGTGACTTCTCTGTCCTTCGGCAAAAGGAACTTCACTAACACCTTTGGCGTCTACACCAACACTGCCTCCGCCGACACCTTCGGTGTCTACACTGTGTCATCGCCTTCGCCAAACTCTTCAGCATAAGGGGCTTTGCCACCATCTTCGGCGACTACAACAACATCGCCTCTACCAAATACCTTTGTAGCAGG
Source organism: Miscanthus floridulus (assembly GCF_019320115.1). NCBI lineage: Eukaryota > Viridiplantae > Streptophyta > Magnoliopsida > Poales > Poaceae > Miscanthus > Miscanthus floridulus. The sequence continues at coordinate 17,995,602 of NC_089597.1, forward strand.
GTCTTCGCCTACACTTTTAGTAAACCAAAACAACTTGCCTTAGTCAACACAACGACATGAGGGGCTTTGCCGACACCATCAACGTCTACATCAACATCGCCTTCGCCAAACATATTTGCAGGGCGGCACTAAGGTCTACCACACCTTCATCAACCATTTCGGCTTGAGGGGCTCATCGATAACTTCGGTCCGGACATCTACTTCCACTACTATGACTATGTCGGCAACACCAAGCGCAGTTGAGGATTTGGTGACAAGCGCCGGCCAAGAGGAGCTAGGGGAGCATATCGAAAGACCAACCACTCCGAAGGGTGAACGCTTTTGCCCGACGCTCTTGAGAGAAGATTTGGAGGCTTCACGACAACCTTCTTTGACCACAACTACTTTGACTACGATGACTACACCCATTCTCGAAGAGAGCTATAGGAAAAGACGGACATGCCGAGTGAAGCCGATGAACCATGTCATAGGAGTGGCAGAAGGAGATGAAGCCCAACAATGAAGACATCAGGAAGGTCAACATCAAGGCACTTGGACCTAGAAGCCTCATGAGTGAGCACATGTATAGGCTAGAGTTGTGTGTATGCTCTTTTCTCCATGCTTTTTTCCGACAGGGTTTTTGGGATGGAGTTATTGAGGCAAGCACGTGTAGGTTGTGAAGGGCGATCCTCGCAACCAAAGTTCGAGTTGTATTTGTGCCTCTTCTTGTATGAGCATCTATTAGGTCATGCAGTACCGACCATAACCTAGTAGCTGAGGGGCTTCTTGAGGGAAGCCCATATTGCATATGGGCCAAGTCTCCACACTGAAGAGCCCAACTAGTGCCAGCGAAGTGGCATGTAAAAACCACCCCCACCAAGGTGCCGCTTGTAAACATACATTGCCTATATATAGTGCCCAAGGGCATGAGGGCAAGAGACTCCCACCCCCTTACTCATTTTTGTGCCCTCAAAATTCTAATGTGTCCCCCTATTCACTGCCAAGCTCTCTGTCCTCTACTCTCTTCATAACATGTTCGGAACACTAGTCCTAACAAAAATAATCTAAAATAAACTATTATTCAGAGAAGCGAGAAGAGAGTAAGGCATGTTTTGAGATCTAGTATTAAATTAACTTTTCTTCTGAAGCATAAGCTATGAAGTTTGTCTAAAACCTGAAGCATCCAAAACCTATTAATTCATAATATGGCCTTCCATATGTATTTATGTGATGGTCCAGCGTTGTCCCAAAGATGTGTGCCTTGTGAACTCCTGTAATCCAAGCACCACATTGCACTTTATTCACAACACCCCTAAAAGTTTTTTTGGATCTATTTTAGTCATTGATTCATACATCTGAACTATCTTTGATAAGACATTAGATCTGTTGTATGATGGCACAAAGGCTACTCTTTCTACGCCCTTAAGGTATCTATCAAATCACTGACCTAAGGAGATTTTTGTGTGAATAAAATGCCTCCAAATGTTGGCAAGCTTTTTATAGTCACTTGCCACTCAGGAAATGAGAATCCTTGTCACCTCAGCTCAACCATTGTGTACAATAAAATCCTTTATACCAATGTTGCCCCCCAGTCTTGAACTTATGATGTGCTTCCACAAATATATCAACAAGACTTTTTGCAATTCTACAACCATGCGTACTCAGATTTTTAACATTGCGTCTGATTATGTACATTTGGATTGGGTATAGAGATTGTGTTAACCAAATGAGCGCCATTGTACATAATCCTGCAACAATGTGTTTCTGCAAATTTATTTCAATAAGATAGATTTTCTAACAGAAAGCACAACAACAATTCTAAGATAAAATAATAAAACCTCAGTTGTGCATTGACCTTTGACAACTCCTGAGAAGCTTCGGCCGCAAGTCAAATATTGAGTTATGTGACACACCATGGGAATGTATGGAAATCTCATTGTCTAATCTAAGAATATGAAGTTCTCCAAAGAACATCCCAAGTCCTCGATTACTTCCCTCAACGATATGCATTATTGGTTTGTATCAACTAAAAGCGATAATCGACCATGCATATGATTTACATAAATAAGTGTCTTCTTAGCCTTTTCCTGCAATTAGAACTACTCCTAATACATGTACTTGTCAAAACCATAGTTGTGGAGTGCACCCGAATTCTCTGTTGCTCACACCAGACTTTAAAATAACAATTTTGCACAATGCACACATGATGGTTGGGAATTTCTTTAGCTTTAGTGGTGCACACCAGTTGCACATCAGAGCTATCTAGTACTCATACTCATGAAAAAGTACACAGTAAGAGCATAATAGATAGTTGAGTGCGTAGGGCTATATATAGCTTCGTTGCCCCGGTGTTAGAACTCTTGGCCCCAAGCCTCATACACATACAAGAGCCACTTAGAGCCTCTCCACTCACATACTTGACTTGGATTTCATCTTTGAATTTGAGGCCAACATTCTAGTACATTGCATTGAGTTATTTCAATGAGTGGCATTGGAAGATTGTTGAGAAAGCAATCGGGTTTTCTTGTTACTCTTGATGGTTGCCGCCACCTAGACGGCTTTGGTGTTATTGACTCCATCAAAGCACAACAAGGAAGATTGTGTTGGTGCTCAGGAGATTGATTTGTGTGGGGCTATTGAGTTCATCCCCACCCGAGGGGGCAAAAGGCATCTCTAGTAGAAAAGAAGTATTGAGTAGAGTCATGTTATATCCAACATGAGATCAAGTGCTCAAGGTACGGAGACAACCTTGTAGGGTTGTTGAAAGCTTGATAGACGGGCCAACAAGCCACCTCAATAAAACCAGACTACCAAACCATGAAAAATGATAGTAGTGCTAAGTTCACCATTAACCATGCGAGGTGAACCCACTTCGCCTGCACGCTCACTGTAGGCTAGTCCTTCCACTTCAAAATATTGGAACTCGTCACCGATCGACTTAGCGACTTGTAGCTCTATGACTTGGAGCCTCCTTAGGTGGAGGAGGCCCTAGTGTGCTGTGCCCTTAATGGCATGACTCTCATTAACGTAGATGCACTCAAGCGTCGGGTCGACGCTTACCTCGGGCCTGATGTCCCACCCGAAGATTGTCGCCACATGTTCTACACGTTGGCCAACACCTTTGGCTAGCACTCTAATGAGGTACCCCTCCTGCTGGAGAGTGACTTCTACAGTTCCATGGTTGAGTTCCCTCTTGGCATGAGAAATGTGTCATTCGTCTTCTAGAGTGAGCTCGTGCGGCAGACACACCCTCACTCTCCCAACTCCAAATTCGTCGGGATGGCGAACTATGCACTGCCATCCATCAACGACCTCTTTCGAGTGTTCCTCCAGTGATGACTTTGGTTTCAAGGCTAAGAGCGCCGGAAACTACCACCCGCCCCAGAAGCTACCACCTCTCCTACGAGTGCAACACAATGAACCTTGTGGAAGAGGGTGAAGGTGAGTAGGTGACAAGGCGGAGAGCCAACACATGTGTTAGAACAATGTGTCCAATTAAAGTACGAGTTAGAGCAACGTGTTGTGGCACGGTACAGAGTTTGATTCTAAAACCAATTGAAACATATGACGCGATCATTGGATAAATTTCAAAGCCTTTCGTGCCCATACGGGTTAGAGCAATGTGTGCCCAGTGCCCAGGCACGGTATATGTGGAGTCTAATTCTAAGATAATCTAGAAGGCATGACAATATCGCTAAATAAACCTTCAAGCCGAGTTGTAGATCCCCTTGCAATGAACATGCATGTTTGCTAGTGTGAAAAAAAATTCAAAGAAGCACAACAAAATTCAGAACAAAGTAATGAATAACCATTCCACATATCCAAGAATGTAATGTAATCTAATGAAGAGCTGGCTAACCAATATGAAAAATAAAATTGTCACCATACCATCTAGTGCATTTATTTCAATGCTAATGGCATACAAAAGGCATTAGCAACGAGAAGGTCGATGACAACATTATGGTACCAGCAACATGATCTGAGCCGGAGAGAGAACAAGAAGAGTAATTACATGGAATTAGTTGAAGGCAGTGCCATGACATCTGCACTATGCTTTCTCGAGCCATATCACCGTTGTTGCCTCGCGTGCCGTTTGCCGACGCATTGCCGGTTGTCGCTGTACCGCTGAGAGAGCTGCTGCGGCTGCGTCGCGGAGAGTCGTGGCAGAGACATGTGGCTGCACCGCCCAGAATTATGGCGGCGTCGTGGAGAGCTGTGGCTGCACTGGCGATAATTGCGGCTCCATCTCCATCGCGGATAATTGTGGCTGTGTCGCGGTGAGCTCGTTCGCCGCCGGTGGCGCTGGCACGCCGTATGGGTCTTGCATGTCGTCGCTTGTTGTCCTTGCCATCAATTGCTGCTGTATCGCCAGAGGATTAGGTGGCTGGGGCTGGGAGCCGCGCGTCATTTGCCGGTACGACTCCAGCCGTCGCCGCAGCACCTCAAGCTCGACGGCGGTGTCCATGAGCTGGTTCTCCAGATCTTGGATTACTCTGCAGCAGCCGCGCACGGGGTCCGCCGCGCGTAGGTTGGACTCGTAGACGATGGTCTGCACGCACACGTCCCGTCTCGGCGGCGGAACCTTCTGGAGCATGCGCTGCAAGTTCTTGACGCCGAACATCCGGAGCGCGTTCCGGAACTTGTCGGGCTCATCGGCGACGAAGTAGTGCTTCAGGAGGCAGTTCGGCGGGCACTTGCGCCGCTGGTGCCTGCACGCGGCGCACGACGACGGCGGTGGCGAAGGCGCCGACGCGCCTCTGCTGTCAGATGACGGCGCCGGCGCGCTGCTGCTGCTAGGGACCGGGGCCGGGGGCGAGGACGAGGACGGATCCGAGGGCGAGGAATACGACGGTGAGGCGGATTCTGACGAAATCACGCCGCCAGATGACGAAGACCACGTCGGCGCATCTTGCGCCGCCGGTGGTGTTGGCATGCTGCTCCGCGATTCGCAGGATGCTGCCCGCTCAAGCCCCCGAGTCCTCAAGCCACCACGCCCGCTGGCCGCCTGCCGCTGCCGCCGCGGCTGCTCCCGCGCCCAACGCCCTCCGCGGCGCCGATCGATCGGACGGCAGTCGGTCGCTGCCAAACTTCTCCTGCGCATTCGTAAGTGGGTTGAATTTTATTTATGGGCTGAATTATCCATCCGTTGTATTTACGACTATTTCTGTAGGTCTGGTAAGGCTTTCAGTTCTGATTGACAAGAATAATACAACATTTTTTTTTTTTTGAAACGAACACAACATTTGGATCGGGGTCACCTTTTTCTTTAGGCCAGCGAAGCAGAAAAGAAAGATTCCGGAGGCCGTTTGGATCTTTCTTTTTAGTGAAATTAAAATCTACTCAGTGGATTAGGATATTTGATTGGAATTTGATATTCCGTAACTTTTTTAAACTCACAAATAAGCCTATCTCAAATTTATAGAGTAAAAAAAAATAGATTCTATAGATCATTGTGCTATAATTCTACTCTCTAACTTATAACATATCCTTTAACTCACTTTCCTATAATAGAAATGCAACATATAAGTATATCTCTTGTATATCTAACAATAAATATATAAATATATTTCATATAAAACTATATTAGCTTAATTAATCTATGTCTAAATTATAATTATTAGAATAAATTCAATTCCAGAATTCATGGTAACTACAGTTTTACACCCGTAATAGTTTTTGCAGAACTTTTTTTTTGACAACAATTTTTACGGAACTTTTAAAGTCAATAGTTCACATCACAAGCGGAGGATCCAAAATAAGTTCCAATTACTAAAAACGCTGAAAGGAAGAATCTCTCTTTTAACGAACGTGGATATACTCTACGTTGATATATTTAAAACAAAATTTATTAACAAACATTTATCTTATGAAGATATAATTTTTTCTTTTACTTAGCAGATGCGATGTTCTAGGTTCAGAATATAACGTTCCGACTTTAGGAAAAAAATATACTTGATTTAGGAGAACAATATTCTAGATTTAGAAGAACAAATTATTTGTTCATGCCATTGGTATTATATTATCCATAAAAGTAAAAAAAACAAAACTATAAAAATATATATAGGAATAGATAAATAGTATCATAACTATCGGGGACCAATACTAGGGTACCCGAAGAGAAGGAGCTAATGGTCATCAACAATGATTCATTCGAGCAGTCAAGAGCGCGACTACAGCTCCAACCGACCCCCAGGTGCGCGGGCTCCGCCTCGCCCGACCTCTGGGTCGGAGGCCCCGCCTCGCCCAACCTCTGGACCGGGGGCCCCGCCTTGCCCGACCTCTGGGTCAGGGGCCCCACCTCGCCCGGTCTCTGGATCGGGGGCTCTGTCTCGCCCGACCCCTCAGACGCAGCTCCTGACGGAAGCCCGCGAGGTCAAACTTCTGGCATCGTGCAGGGAGCGGGCACATCTCAACATGACCCGTGCCCGCGACATGTCACTCCAGGGAACTCACATCACCAACAGTGACGGACGTATGATCACTATGATGCATACTCCCTGTACGGCCGCTGACCAGCACGCTGTTTCGTCGCGTCACCCGCCGGGACGGAATGGGACATCATGACCCGCTGATAACGCCGGGGCGTGGCATCAGCGGCGAATAGGTGCCCGGCGTGGAGCCGTCCCTATCACCATCTGCAGTATCGATGGGACCCGCATAAAGGAGAAGAAAGGCCCGGTGGTCCTGGAAGCATTCCTCTCCTCGTCTCTTCTCGCTCTTTTTCTCTGTGTAACCTGCTCTTCCCCTTCGTCTATAAAAAGGGAAGCAGGACGCCCCAGGAGGGAGGACGGCGGTTCACCACTCCACACGGCTGTAGACATCAAAACACACGCTCTAACATGCCTTAGGAGCACACGCACATCAGAGACTTGGGACCTGTCCCTCTCTCGCTCGTTTATAACCCCTACTATAAACTTTCAGTGCTAGTAATACGAGCAGCGGCGACGAACTGGACGTATGGACTTTCTGCCCGAACCAGTATAAACCTCGTATTCTTTAAGCACACCATCCGAGCCAGACGCGCAATACTAGAAATTTACTATGTAACTCGAAACACCGACAATAACATTACATAAATAAAAAATAATAATAAAAATAGAACAAAGCATAGGGAAAAAACAAAAATAGAATCCCACGTAATATAGGAAAAATAAAAAGAAAATCATATGGATACTATTTAAACAACCTAAATTATATTATAGAACATCACAAATACACAAATTATTTAAAGTAAAGCCAAACGTTGTGATATACTCCATCCGTTCCTTAATATAAGTCATATAGTTTTTACACCAATATTAATGCATGGCTTGGGGAAGGATGTGAGACCGAGGAAAAAAAGAAAAATCAGGCCATCTTCTCTCTCCCAATCATATTGCTTCCTAAATCTAAAGTATTGGTTGGGCATGTGCTACGTACGGTGGAAAGGTTTCCAAACTAATCGGCGTGGGAGCTGATACGTACCTATATTTTGAAATTTTCTTTAGAAATCTATATGGCTTATATTAAGGAACGGAGGGAGTATGATGTAACCCACACAACTGCAAAAGACACATGACAAATACACAAATTATTTCTATAGTTAAGTAAAGCCAAATGTTTTAGTATGTAATGTATCCTATTGTTGATGGTGAAATATCGACGGTAATATCACGGCCATTTTAGCGCTTGATTTGGTGTTGACGACAACATGGTTACCACCGGTTCATAGATTTATCCGACGGTGATGATCCTCTGGTCGCGGTCAGATCACAACTTGACCCAACGGTGACGCGCATTTAGTCACGACCAGTCAGTGGTGCAAGCTGATGGTGATGAGTACTCGATGAACACTGGTCTATTGTTTGATCCGGTGGTCATGCCTAGGGGTGCTCATCGGGCCTGGGTCCTTTAGCCATCTGTATTATAAAAATAGTGCCATGATTTGCCATCGAAGGATTGGGTGGCACAACAGAGGAGCAAGGACGCTGCTCTATCACGTCTCTCTGCCCATGCGCCAGCTTCGACACATTGGATCCGCTTTTCCTTTTATTTATAGAAAAAATTCGCTTCTAATTTTGCACTTAAGATGTCAACAAAATAGCTGAAGTGTTGATTGTAAATATGCATCTATCTATCGACTTTTTACTTTATTATTACAGTGCATATGAACGTGGGGCACACACATTTTTATCATAAAAAAATAATTTATAATAATCTCTATCTTTACCCTTTATCTATTCTATCCATCTGTTTGTCTAATCTAATGTTAAAAAGTGAAGTGTTTCTTATAATCATTTTTATTATATTATTTCTAAAATACCCTCAGTTTGGATCCGTCCGCCCGCATCCTTTTTATTTTCTTTTCATTTTATATTTCTTTTTTTTTTTGACCCTACTGGTTTGTCAGAGTTACAGACTCAGGGTAGCACAGATGTATCCTGATCAATGCATGATCAGATAAAATCTGCCTCTTCTCTTGCGTCTACACACACAGACGTCAACTCGAATTTGACAATAATAGAAGTTCATTCATGTGCCTTATACTTCCGAAAACATTAATTAACATAAAGAAAAACAAGAAAATGGAACAATTTTACAGATATAGTATACGTTTAGAGTCCGATCCAGTAGGCACCTAACGACTTTTGTGTAGTTTGATCGATTTGAAGCAAACCAAAACGATGCATGCCCCCATCCTAACGACGACGTTATTTCCTTTCAGATAGAGATAGTCAGCCCGATCGGCTGGGGCTGGCTGGCTAACCCCCTCACATGGATATTATTTACATGAATCAGCCAGCAGTACTTCTCTCTCGCATAAATGAACCAGCAACGATACGAACCAGCCAACCGAACAGGCCGAGTAGTTCAGACGCTGGCTGGCCCCACAAGCAGTCTCCGATCCAGCGTGGTTTACGTGACGAGGATGAGGCCCTCGGTGATGAGGGAGTCGGCGAGGACCTGGTTGGCCGCCTCGGACGGGTGGACGGCGTCCCAGAAGACGTAGGACGTGGCGTTGGGGCACGTCCCGACCGACTTGGGGTTGCAGAGGAGCACCGTGGTCTCGATCGTGCCCGTCCCGCAGCAGCCCCGCCTGGCCTCCGTGAACCCCTGCGACCGCGGGTCGGTGGCCAGGTCGTAGAGCGGCGTGTAGATGTCGAACACGGCGATCTTCAGGTCCGGGTACCGCCGCGACAGCGCGTCCACGGTGGCGTTCATCTTCCGGTTGAAGCTCTGCGAGTCCCTGTTGAGCCTCGACACGCACCCGTTGCTGCCGTGCCCGAACAGCGTGATCGACGCCGGCAGGCACCCCAGCGGCGGCAGCGACGTCACGCCGATGCGCCGCGCTCCCATGCCGTACAGTTGCTGCATATGTACAGGCGTAGCAGCAGTCAGTTCAAGAGGATCGTCTCGTCGATCGGAGCATGCAGCAGGTTGGCGACGACGAGGAGATGTAGGTAGCAGCTAGCGAGGTGGTTTGCTCACCGACACGGTGCTGTGGAAGATGCCGATGAGGCGGTCGGAGAACTGGTCGGCGGTCTGCGTCTTGTAGAGGAAGGGGTTGATGTAGTAGTTCTGCACGAAGTCGCTCGCGCCGGCGCTGATGATGTAGAGAGCGCCGGTGATGATGGAGTGGGCCTGCCCGGCGCCGGCCACCGCCGCCAGCTTCGACTGGTACTCCTTGAAGTACTCAAGCTGCTGGGACAGTGGGATCGCGTGCTGCGGGACAGCGGGGTCACACCACACCACACACATGTACAGTTTGTTTGTCCCAAGTTAGGTCATTTACACCCACATCTATGCAATATCTGCTAATCATGTACACCGGTTGTGGTACCACAAAAGATAGCAACGAGAGGGCTATAGATATCTGCAAGATTTATGATGAATATTGGTTTCACGATTTGAGTTTTGAGAGGCTTGGAGCATGCATGAATATGCTAATACGCACGCACAAGATGTTCACTTCAGAGTGTATTTCTCTTCGTGTGCCAAGATTTTGACGTACTCCTTGGAGTTCGAGAGGTGTGATGATGATACTTACATACATCAGTGCCGTGTGGTCGTAGTACCCAGATCCCGCGGACGCGAAGTTGGCGCCGATCAGGAGGTTCTGCCCTGACGCCTGCGGGCTGAGGTACGCAGCAGGGTAGGTGGTGAACCCCAACGTGTCAGCTGCAATACAACCATGCACAGACGAAGTTGTGACGCACAACATCTCCACTCCGTTCATCAGAAACCAAAACTGCATGCACCCGGGAAATAAGCCATCGAACAAGTGCATTCAGGAGCGTACGTACCAGTCATGTCGGTCGCCAGCTTGCCGTTGCAGAACCTCCCGGTGGCGACGTGGTTGGCGAAGTCCCTGCCGTAGGGCGGGAAGTTGGCCTTGATGATGGTGTGGAGGTAGTCGTTGTTCCCGACGTCCACCGTCGAGTCGCCGAACGTCATCACCGCCGGCACCAGCGGCTGCGCCTCGCCTCCGTGGCTTCCCATCCCCACCACCAGGAGGAGGACCGCCAGGACCATCGACACCCGCCTCCCCTGCGCCTGCGGTGCCATCATCATCTGAGCTCGGATCGAGACGACGAGCGCTCTCAGCTCTGCTCTGAAACACTCCAACCACACGCAACGCAGCGCACGCCGTGCCCTGGTGTAATGCAACCGGCCGTGTCTTGTGTGAGCTTTATATAAGTGTCGGCCAAGCTGTGCTGACAGGCACCCCGGCGGGCCGGCCTTAATCAGCAGGGCCCAGCTGTCTGTCACCCGGAGTCAGGGCACGCACTGTGCCGCGTGCGGCATGATGACGCCGTGTCGAAACGGGACGTGCGCATGGCGAACCGCCGAGCCCAGTCCATGCTGCCCTGCCCTGCCATGCATCCCCGCCATCGATTCGATTCTCCCATCTGCAATGGCGACTATTTATTAGGGTGATAGGGAAACACAGCGGTGGTTGAGACGACGACGCTGCGGCGGCTGACGCCGTGACGAACTGACGACGCAGGCAGGCGGCGCTCCGGTCCAGCGCCACCTGCGTTCAGGAACAGGATGAGGATTGAGGACAGCTACCAGGCAACCACTGGCGAGTTATTGCACATGTTGTAGGCAACACGGGCATGGATTCTGCAGATGAGGCTGCAGCTCGTGCACTGGGTTCAGTCCAACCGGAAATGTCCGGCAGGAGCACCGGCGGGCAGTGGTCCTGTGGTGAAGAAGAAACTAGTGCAGTGGACCGGAGCTACTGGAATGGAGATCCTCCGAGTACACGGTGACAGCTCGGAAGGCTTTATCGCCATTGAATCTGAAAGAAATGGCCCAATGCTACCCCAGCCCTGTGACTTCCTTCAATGTCTGCCAGCGATCAGGGCCATGTCTAGTTCGCCCGAATTGCCAGCTATAGTGTCGTTTTGTTTTTATTTGGTAATAATTATTCAATCGTTGACTAATCAGGCTCAAAACGTCCGTCTCGTAAAGTACAACCAAACTATGCAATTAGTTTTTGATTTCGTCAACATTTAGTACTCCATGCATGTACCGTAAGTTTGATGTGACGTGGAACTTCTTTTTGCATAGTGTCAAAGTTAGGAATTTGATGGAACTAAACAGGGCCCAGACATATCTCTTGACCAAGAAGATGTCAGACTAAATGCGCCATGTGTTACCGATGGATGCGTCAACTATCGATCCAGCGACCAGATTATTGTGGCAAGTTTCTTTAGTTCAGGTACTCAGAATCTGCTCTGTTTCCAAATGGTGAATGCAGTGGCCTTTTACAGTGCATACTATTACTATTCTAAGATGCATGGATGCACAAGAGCTTTCCTAGAAACAGCTAACAACATGACACGTTTTCCTCGAAGCTAAAATGAGCCTATACGGTTATACCTAACAAGGACCATGTTGATTTTGACACATACCCGTATTTTTTTGTAGATGCCATGGCTTTAAATGGCTGCCCTCCAGTCCACTATATGATACATATTACTTCTGATTTCTGAAGTTCGCTGGGTGATAGGACGCCAAGAGTTTATCAGATGTGCTGTAATTAACATCAAAGTACTACGTACGGAGATATCAACGACCTGCACTGGTTCATTCATATATGAAATAAAAACCATGGATGTACCAACAATAGGCTTCAAGTTGTACTCTAACCTATTATAGAGAAGAAAAGCTCAAAACTTTTGCATAAATTTAGGCAAACTGGTATATAAACATGACAAATAAAGCTAGTGATAACTGAAGACAACAAGATGAGGTGAAATTTATACATAGAAACGTTTCGTTTCACTTCATTTTCAATATTAAAAACTCTGCCCATGTTGGTTCTTGCTTGTTCCTGTCAGGTCATAAAAAAATATGTAACTTAGTTTAATGATCAATGAACGTGTTTACACCAAAATTTGGAAGAAGAGTCGCAGGGACTCGAAGGCCCCCAAGATCATGTCATCAAGGAATTAATTGCGTGCAGATCGGAACCAGCTGATTTGGATGCAAAAAACTGGAATCGGCTTTCTTCAGATAGCGCCAGCGGATAACGACATAGGATACGTTCGGCGCCAGGACGAAACATGTTGGACTCTACAAAAAGGGAAAGATTAGAGTCCAAGTTATCTTAAATTAGGAATATTTCTTTAGGGTCAAAATTTGTGATGAGTCGTGCTTAGACAGGAGTCATGCGCAGGTCCCGGGTATAAATATCAAGCCCCGGCTATTGTAAAAAACAAGAATCAATCCAATATACCAGTTATTTACTTTTTCGGCTCCGGCCACCCCTTAGGAGTAGAAGTAGAGTAGATCTCGGCGAGTTCTTCAGCAAGTACGGCTGCATCGATCCGGTCGACCTCCACTGCTTGTTGTAAGTACCGTCATGGCTTATACCTCTGTTCGTACGGCTGCATCGATCCGGTCGACCTCCACTGCGACTTTGGTATAAGTTGGTTATCGACTCTTGCCTAGTTCAAGTATGGCTGCATCGATCCGATCGACCCTCACTGCATGAACTAGATCAATGTCAAGTTATCGGCTCTACCTTAGGATGATAGTCTTTGGTAGATTCATTAAGTTACCGATATTGCTTATTGCTTTCATTATTTATCTAATTACAGTAATATCACTCTGCCCGATTGGGATTGATCTAGATCGGCCTTATATCTTGTTTAGCCCATCGTTTGCTAATCTAAATTGATCTAATCTACACCTTAAACGATGAGTTACGTTTTATCGGCTGTTTTACGTCAATCCTGATCGTGCATAGCGTGCGGTTAAGGCGTGTTGCGTCTTGAATAGATTTATTGGCTAGCGAAAATCGTTCCATGGCCCGTTATCACGGCCTGTGTGATTCTGCCTAGTGGGGATCGTTATTTGATAGATTTATTCCTGATGAGCCATGACTTTAGCTATGCGCTATGCCTGAATCGGCTGTTTGAGCCGATATCGAGTGCTTTCACGAACAGTTCGTATCACGAGACCGTTGAAGTAAAGATAGGTTGAAAGATATGTTAGCCCCATGATCTTATTATTGTATTACGGCCTGCATAATTCTGCCTCATGCCCCACTGATATTAGTAATGAGTTAGGGTCGTCGAGTCTATCGTTATTTCTACGGCCTGCATGATTCTGCCTCATGCCCCACTGGTCATAGCGATAGATGAGATCTGACATGTTCATTAGATTTATCTTTATTAAACGGTTAAATGGTATTGAATTGTTTCTTTATATAAAAAGGGGTTCGGTTACTTGTAATCATTGGCTCAGCACAAACCGATCATTGTTGACATCTTATTGCCATTGATTAATATTTGTTTAAATAATGATATTTATCCTGAATGATAACCGATTCTTCTTATACGACCCAATGAGTTTTAATCGATTTATTCTCATGAATATGCTGGAATCGACTATTTAGTCGATTTCCTTTCATATCGGCTCTCATAGCCGCACATTCGGGACTGTCTGGCAACCCCGGCAAGTTCTGCCCTTAATTACTGATGAACTTTCTCTCCTTGTCAATTACAGGGTCAAATTGACTGGCACGTCTCGGGAGGAGTGCGCAGGATCGACCACCCCTGCGCTGAAGCTAGACGGATCTACAGCTCCATCGAGCAGACCCTTCCGGCTTGCTGCATGTGTCCTCGGTACGGGACGAAAATTCTGTGTCGACAGAACGACATGAGTTAACGGTGAGTCGGTGACAGCTGAAGAAGTTTTGGAAACGAACTTCAGCTGATATAAATGAAACAAATAGAACACGAGCAACTATGATAAGCAAGGTAGAGCTGAGTTAGTAAGAGCACCTCTAGGAGTTATCCTAAACTTAATTCTCCTAAATCCTCATGCAGGGGCAGGGTACATTCTAACAAAAAAATCCTCTCTAAATATTTCTCTTCTCTAACAGTTAGGTGGACAACATAACATCTCAAATTTGAGAGCAAGAGAGAATAATTTAGGATACCACTAAATGTAGGATGTTGAATAGGGAGACTTTTACAGAGTGATTTTTGTTACAGAAACCTTAATTTTAGTTCTAGGGGGATGAATAAGGGAACTCTTTGACGGTCCAAGGGCATGTTCGCTTAAAAGCCTTTACGACTATAGTAAATGGAGTATCATATGAACCACAAGAGCTAGCAAATATTTAGAGTTCAGAACTGAGACAGGTAAAAGCTAAGGTAACAGGCAAGACAGGTTTAAGCATACAGATAGGTAACTGAATCAACTGTTCAAATCATCCAACGTGGAACAACGAATATGAAAAGGGGCATACATGACAATGTTTAATTAGCAGAAAAAACAGTTGGATGTCACATCGGCATATTCATATTTCTACAACACAACCTTCTTAATTTCTTTTAAAACAATGCAATACAGTTCAGCCCTCGTTTAGTTGCGGACGAAGTCGGCGCCGGCAGACACACTGTGGCTACAGTGTTTACTGTAGCATTTTGTTTTTATTTGGTAATAATTGTCCAAACGTTGACTACTTAGGCTCAAAACGTTCGTCTCGCAAAGTATAACCAAACTGTGCAATTAGTTTTTGATTTCGTCAACATTTAGTACTCCATGTATGTACCGCAAGTTTGATGTGACGGGGAATTTCTTTTTGCATAGTGCCAAATTCTGGAAATTGGGGGAACTAAACACCCCCTCAGTGCATTGAACAGAAAAGAAGGGGAAAACAAGAAAGACCATTCATCATAGACTGAGTTATGAAGCAGTTGTGCAGGTTTCATCATAATTGTCATTTATTCATAACAAGACGAGTTACACTCTCACAGGACCCATTAACTCTTAAATACGAAGAACAGAACATTTGTGCAAACAGCGATAGTGCAGCTACCATCATGAAACATACAAGAATGGAGACATCCTTTCCTTATAAAACAATGAGTCAACATGAAGAGCATTCAACTGCCACAATCATCACTGAAATGCTTCGAATTGTACTTTGAAGTGCAAGGTTACCTGAGCATATAAGGTTCAGTAATCTCGGAAAGCCTACAGAAACTATATAAATTGCATAACATAAGCTTGCTTCCTCATCAGGTTACTTCAAATTATGCACTGAGAAGAGAAAAATTGGACTATCCTATACGGATATTTGCCATAATGAAGATTAAACACAAAGGGTGTTTCACTGGATAGCTTAAGGCTTCAAATTATACAGCAGTCAACAGACAACAGAGAGCCTTCCACTGTTCTCTGCAAGGTAGGTTCCACTACTATGTTACTAACTGCTCAAAAAATGCGTAACTGACTAATAATATCGGCATTCTGAGCATAGATATCACCAATTAAATGAAACAACTCATCCATCAGAAATTAAATTCTGCGATTCTGACTGCAGGATAGGATAATTTTGACAGCTAATGAAACAAAGCATCTGATGCCATATCTATAACTCAAGTAGAAGTGAGCAAATCCTTCACTGTCAATAGGATCATCATCATCCAAAAGGACACGTACGATCAGCTAATGGTCCAATGCAACCAGTCAAGCAAACCAATGGCCACGTTTCGCACATGCTTTACGGCAGGTTCAGGCCTTCAGCCGCTGGCCCGCTGCGACCTCCTCTCATGCTGCGCCCATGGCAAGAACGGCACCGCCATGAGGCCAGACACCTCCCAAGGCTTCTCACCACCTTCCTCCTGTGCACCAGCGTCACCATCGCCTCCGTTCGTCATCCCACCATTGGAACTGAACTCCGCACGATCAAGCGCAGACGCGGGTAGCATCACCTCCCCGTCCTCCCAAGCTCTCGCCTTGGGGTCACCGTGGCCCACTACCGCCGCCGACGGCTTACCCGCGCCGTCCTCGCTCTCCGCTTCACCCTCCGAATCCGGCAGCTTGGACTTGGACAAGGCGACGCTTCGCCCGCAGCCCGGCGGGTACCTCCTAACGGCCGAGACGCGGGGAACCGTCACCGCCGCCGCGGCCTTCCTTCCGTTCCCCACGGCGCGACCGGGCGCCTCGGCCCCGAAGGAGGCGGTTGCTGGGAGGATTCGTCTTGCCGGTGGTGGGGCGGTATTGGTGCCCCCGCGCGCGGAGGGGTTCGGGAGTGTGGGTTTAGTTTTGGCGGCGGCGGCGGTGGTTGGAAGTTGGTGGTACAGTGGAGGCCCCGCCGCCACGTTGTGGTGGCGGCCGCAGCCCGGCGGGAAGCGGCGGACGGCGGAGGCGGAGGGCCTGCGGTTGCTGGCGAGCATCGCGAGGCGGCGAGGGTGTGAGTGTGGAGCGGCCGTCAGGCGTGCAACGTGCTCTGGCGAAGATTGCAGAGAAGGATTTCATTGGGGTCCGCCAGTTGTCTTGTTCCTATTTTTTCCCCCAACTTTCAAATTCAAAAGTACATCTTTAGAACTTGTGAGAAAAGGTTGGAAGTTGGTGGCGGCCGAATCTCATGCTACACTGTAAGTACATTCAGTTCCTATTAATAAAAGTATTCTTTCCATTCAAAATTACAGTTCGCTTTAGATTTATTCTAAGTTCAACCTTTTTAAACTTTCATGACAAAGTTTTAAAAAAAACATTATACCATCTAAAACTTCAAATAAGTACACTCTCAAGAGATTGCATGGTGAGTAGTTGATACTAATTGAGTGTTATAGATGTTGATATCTTTTTATATAAATTTGGTTAAAATTAGAGAAACTCAACTTATGATAAAACTAGTCTTGCAAATACTAGGTTATAGCGCCGTTATAGTGTTTTGGTCTTTTGGATAGGGTGTTGCTGAAAAAATTACATATATTACTGCTACGAGCGCTATTTCGAACTTTAGCGATACTTAACACATTGGCAATGAGTTAACTTAATGGCCCTAAATGGGCGGTCAATCGACCTACCAAGTAATGAGACCCAACTAAATTTCTCTTCGTCCAAGTCTAGCCTGTTTATACATGGTGTATAAGTATGCTCGCAATACCTAGCATCTCCAGTTCTCCCCTCTATTTCTCCAAGGGCATGCTTTGGGATCTGAACCTTTTTTTTGTGGCAGCATGATGATGGTGTGTGTTGAGGCAATGATAGTCGTGAACTACACACAATGGGTCTCTCTGGATGCACCAGCTAAACTTTACATGGCCAAATTTAGTTGCTAGGTATCCAAATAACTCAGCTAACAGACCAACTAAAATTTAGTTGGATTTAGCTATTTCAACCTAGATAAAGCTAGTTAAAATTCAACTGAGTTTATTAGTTGGAGCATCAAAACACCTTAGCTAAAGTTTAGCTATAAAACTTTTAGCTGGCTAAATATTCGTCCTGTTCGCTTAAACTTATTAGCCATGTTATAATGTTTTTATCTCACAATAAAACAGCATCAGCCGATTTATCAGCCGCAAAATTATCAACTAAACATTACTTTGAAATTTTAAGTAGCTAAATCTTAGTCGGATACATCGAAACAGGCCCAGGGACTATGAGGTGCCGAGAGTGACTTCAAGAGGCGGCTGCATGCGGGGCTGCAGAGGTCACAGCCATGGCCGTCTCCTATACCTGTGTGCATTGCACTGCTAAATGGTAGTACGATTAATCCAACACTGACATAAAAAAGGAGACCGAGCGCTAGCTCGGACGGTTTGCTCGCTGGTGTGCGAATAACCGGACGCGAGTTTGATTTCTGGGATCGACTCCGTTTCTCCCCGTCCCCAAAATAATTCCAGTTGCCTTGTATGGATGTGTTATAATTATCATATCTTTTAGCCGTGTTATCTTATACCTAGATATAGGTTGTAGATCTAGCTTGCGCCATAGAAGGTGAGTATGCATGCGTGTGGTGTGTGTGGTGTGAGTCAGTGTGTTCATATACTAACGTTGAGGCAATAAAAAAACACAGACACAAAAGAGGTAAAATATGACAACCAGCAACAGAGACGGATGCAAGTTAGACTATCTCTAACGACAATATCTAAAATACAAGACCTATTTAATCTTTGGGTAGCGCTATAGTCAAAGAATTCAATACATATTCGGCATCTTCTTTAATAACATGACCCAAAAGAGAATCGTTTGTGCAAATAGGTTTTCAGGAGAAATGATGCTCATATTTGGGTTGTGTCTATCAGGCAACACAAAATAGGTCTTCCGTATAGGTAGTCTGTCGGAGGCTGATTTTATGTCTCTATTACCCATTTTGTATTTAGGTGTCCATATAAATATGTTGTTGTAGACAATTTTAGTAATGCCAAACAATACTATGCATCTTTTTTTTTTAGAAAACTCTAAATGCCTTAACACAGCTACAGTATCATCATAGCTTCTAGCAGTAACGAATAGGAGTCGTTCGATAGGCAGATGGAGCGGTAGAGGATGTGTGATGATACTGTAGGACTGTGGCGGATCGAAATCTAAGGATTTGATATGATTTCCGAAGGCTCCACTAAATACTTTAGCCCTCTATTTATACCATTAGATAAAACTAAAGTGAACAATAAGTTAGAGAAAAGGGGATATGATGTTTTTTATTTTTAAAAAGTGGAATCGGCAACACAATAGTACAATAAGATTTCTTTATTTTTTTTACATTAGCAATGTATCTAAGAGCCGAGAACATATAGTACTAACTACTAGTAGTGTACTGATCAACTGAATTATTAGCTTTTTTTTTTGAGCAACAACTGAATTATTAGCTAAGTACTACCAAAACTAGGCAGCGTCACAGCCTCACAGAGTCACAGTCAACTCACAGGCTATATGTTTTGGACTCTTGGCCCAAACACGCTGCGTGGATGAGACCAAAGTAACATCCAGGCCTGCTCGATTCAAGGCCCAGTCGAATTTCTACGTCCAAAACAGGTCCGGAGTCCGAGTCCGGACTGCGTTTACGTTTCGCCCTGTCTTTTCTACTCGGCTCACACCGCCTGCTCTCTCTCACTCTCGGCGATGGCTGGGCGACCACCGCCGCCGTACTACGCCAGGTCTTCCGCGCTTCCCGAGGCCTACGCCAGGCCCTTCGCCGGCGAAGAACACCCATCAGGTACGCCCGCCCCTTATCTTCCCGTCCTGAAGCGCGAAACCGAGCAGCCAAACCCTAACCACCCTCAGCTATTTGTCTGTTTGTAGAATTCGGATCTGATCTAATTACAAGTGCGTATACATGTCTACGTAATATAACTTCGACTTTATTTTTGCCAAAAAAAAAACATCGGGTGTATATTTATATACCCATGCCCTTTACTGGGTCCGCCCTGAAACTAATATGTTATGTTAGACGTTGAAGATTTTGTTTCTAGAGGTATTTGACATGATGACCGAGTGAGTGAGTGACATTGGATATCTGATTGCTATATCAAGCTACTAAGTAACTTTTTTGAGTGTTAAGTTTTGAGTAAATTATTAATTTAGTTATTTGTAAGACTACTTTTCAGGCCAAGTTATACACTGTGAAGATGAATATAGTACTCTGATACAATTCCATGCCTTAATGAGACATTCTTCATTTTTTTTGTTTCTCTTCCATTTTCTTTTTGTTGTTCTTGAGTTTTGCAATGATGTTCAGTTCTTGGATTAGAACTGATTGACATGTTTTTTGTTTTCACTGGCTAACTTCTTAACTTCGTTTGATTGGCAGATTCCCGAGTTGGTTATCCTAGTTATCTTGCACCCGAGGACTCTGTAGCATCTTATTATGCTCCAAGACCTTCTGTTCTACCGGGTGGACCAGACGTTCTTAGAAACGACGTAATACAACTAAACTTTTGGAGGATTCAGAGGAAAGTAACCACCTTTATTTGACAAATGACTTAGTTTTGATCTACAGGTAATGTTGCAACCAAGAGCGTATGGTTATGATGGTCCAGCAGGAGTGATCAATCCTGCTTTGGCTGGCCTGACTGGACTACCTGCTGGAGCTATGTCACGAGGGTCTAGTGCTTTGGAAGACCCGTCTTTGGCTGGGCTGAGTGTACGTGCTCCAGCCAGGGCACTGGGACCTAGTCCTTTGAAAGAACCAGATGTAGTAGGGAGAAGTTCTTCTCTAGGCACAGGTGCTAGTATTCCAGATGTTGAGCGCCACAGCTCACTTCCAAACTTTGATGGGCCCTCAGAAGATGAATCCAACATTCTTTTTGTCGATTGTCTTCCTACTGATTGCACAAGGAGAGAAGTTGCTCGTATCCTTTCCACTTAGTATTGTTCTGCATCGTATTTCCTCATCTTTGTAAGTTTCATTTTGCAAGCCTTGACTTTTGCTGGAAGATTTGTTCCGTGTTTTTCCTGGCTTCAAGGACATCAGAGTAGTGCACAAGGAGCCCAGACGTGTAAGTGCTTGCCCTTTCAATGCATCATCTCTTCTCACTTGGAAAAATGGTTTAATTCTTCTTTGCTAGAATGCTACCTGCCCATTCTCTTGCAAATCTGAGCATTTGCACGGAATTCATATTTTTGAACTTGGCTTATGTTAAAGATATGGTTTATATAGTGCTCAATTTGAAAGCAAAAGATCCTCGTTTATTAGATTAAGAGGGGCGTACAGATTATATGAAGACAAAAACAAGAAACTGCACAAGCCACAAGGGGTCCTCAGATACAGATCTGAGTTTCTTAGCACCCATTTCTACCCACAGCCTGGTGATATATCCTTGACTTGGCAAATGAGTCATGTCACAACCTTTTCCATTTGTTGAAAGATTTGAGGTCCTTGCATTGCTCTCTTTCCATATTATGCTGATGGTTGTCCTTATTACTTCATGGCCACTTGACATAGATCCATTTTGTCATGTACATCAAATTTAGAGTGTTTCTACTGGAGAGTTGATTATGCTTCATGGCCCCTGAGCATACATCCATGACATTGTGAGTCCACCAAATTGGGGGTATTTCCTCTCGGTGTGGTTGTTTTCTAGGAAGGGTGCTTGCATCTAGACTGCTACTGCATTCCAGACATCTAGGAGTAATGCAGTTAAGCACAGATGATAGGTTGTGGCCAAGGATTGTATGCATGATAGGGAATTTTTTTTTTGGGCCCTGCCCTGGCTAGTAACCCATCAGCTGGCAATATCTTTCCTTGGGCTACTAACCAAGCAAAGAACATGCATTTGGAGACTTTGAGATGTGTGTGTGTGTGTTGGGGGGGGGGGGGGGGGGGGGGGGGGGGGGGGGGGGGGGCGCAGTGTGGCGGGGGTCGTCCAAGACTCATATGGTCTTCATGAAATCTGCAGTGGTTTTTTTATGACATTGAGATCACTCACCATGCACTAAGTGAATGCTTATACACTGGAATAAATATTCTTTCCCTACATGGAAACAAAACAAAATTTTAATGAACTTATATGGAATAGGAAAGTACTAGTGCAATATATTTATTGTATGTAAAACCCCTGTCAAGTTCTCTACTCTAATGTATTTCTTTCTAGGCCATTTCTTCAAATTCTTATGTGCTGACGTTAAAATCTACTGCTCTTTGTGTAATCACAAAAGCACAGAGCCCTTATTCCATACTTTGGTGACTTGTTACTTATGAGTGGTGGTGAATTTTCTGGTGCCGTCTTTTAGTGTTATTTTGAGTCAACTTTATGCATGTTATTTTCGTGCTGCTTCTTGCAGAGTGGTGACAAGGCTTATGTTCTGTGCTTTGTGGAGTTTGAGAATGCAAAATGTGCACGCGGTCCTATGAAAGAGTTACAAGGTTCCAATTCTACTTCCTTTGGGCTTTGGTTTGTTCATGTTTTCATTCTGCATATTCTTGTAGTAGAGTGGAGGCATATCCTTTATTTGCACAATATAGTCTAAATAAAATATGAGCTTTCAGGTGTAGGAAACACACATGCAGTTATCTCCATGTAATCCTTTGAGATACTTGCTATGCATGGATAGTTTTCTTTCCAGCAGTTAAGGGACAGTAACCCTACCTCTTTTAGCATGTCAAGTTTCAGATAAGTTTGCTGGGACTGAACTTCCACCTGACTCATCATTTTATTTGCAGGGTACTCCTTTGATGACCGGAAGCCTGACGGCCCTTGTCTTAAGATCCAATTCGCAAGGTTCCCTTTCACTTTGCCAGCCGCCCAGGATCATAGGAAGCGGTAGCAGTGTAGCCTGTGCAATGGGCACCGTAGATGGTCTATGATCAGCATGTATGTAACTGGAACGAGCAGTTAAATGAAGATGCATGTTATCAGGAGTCTCGCGTGACACCAACGCATGGAATGATAGGAATGCGCCTTTATTTGGCCCCATTCATGCCTTCTTTTCTATCATAGATTTTCTTTTTTCTTTTCGCTACCATCAAATATGCTAGTGATAATTGGCATGCATATTACCTGGTGGTGAGCACTGTACATGACGGCAGGTAAATGCCAAAAGCTTAAAGTATTCTGAGAAATGAGGATGACACCTTGTCGTGGTGCCGATCTGATCCCACTACCTCCACCAAGGTCCAGACTCCAGAGCTGTCACTCTTCAGGCAAGTGAGCAAGTTGCTGTCCGGCACAAAAGCCTTCGCCAGATGTCACGGTCACTCAGCTCCTCATCCGTGCGAATCTGAAGGCGGCGTGCGGACGACGGAGAGGTCAGCGGCGACCCCGGGTCGGCGAGGAGGACCTGCTTGTCCGGCGCATCCCGCCGTCGCCGTCACTCTGGACCGGAGACTCGCCGGAGTCTTGTGGTCCGGGGAGTGCCGGAAAATCTCGCCGCAGTTTCCAGGCTACCCGTATCCGTCGCCAAGTGCCAACGTGTTTGCCGTGGCTATTCAGCAGTCTCCGGTGGCATGGTGAAGTTTTGCTTGTGAGGTCAGCCCGGCCCGGCCGTCCCTGTTCCTGTTGGCTGCTGCAGTGTTGCTGGTAACCATGGTTACAGTTGCTGCTACCCATGTGTGAGTTTATCCATCCACGGTTCAAGGGGCATTCATATCATTCCAATTTTGGCGCTTGCAGAAATGATAAGAGAGGGATGGCACCATACCGCTTGCACAGTTTGATGTTCCAGGGCACTAGTAGGGAAATAATCTAGAAAATCATGTTGCCAATCATTAGTGCATGGGCTCTGTAGATACGGCGGCGGCGGCGCTCTGGGCCGCCCAATCCGGGAGTCCGGAGGTTGGAGATTGGAATGGTGCAGGCCTGTCATTGGCACGAAAGCTATCTGCTGCCGTCCATGCCAGGGCAGAGGGCACACTGACGCTTCCAGGATCTACACAAAGGTAGAGGTACCATCAGGCCTTCAGTCTTGCAAAAGGAGACAAGTAGTCAAGCAATTTTCTCAGGACAGGTGCTACTCTCATAATTCCTCTCCCTTAAAAGATTAGCTTAGCACACACAAAAAAAAAAGATTAGCACAGAGAAGGAGACAACAAACTCCCATCTATTAATGTTGCTCGGCTTATTAGGGACCCATTTAGTTCGTACTAGTATTTCTCAAAACTAAAGCTCTTAAAAAATACAGCTTACAGAGTCAGGAAGGAGCTCCGGGCCCACAATCAGAGGTCAATGTTCACCTAGTACGAATGTACAATGGAAAAAGTCTACTTAACCCCCCACCTTTCATACTTGGTCTACTTCACCCCTAACTATGAAACTGTCTGTTTTACCCCCTGAACTTTCTAAAACCGTCTATTATTCCAATTAATTACAGACAAAATTGGATTTTCCAATTAATCTAAAGCTACAAAAAAAATTTGTACTAAAGCATACCGTATTATATATTCACTGTGTAGATCTACTCACGTGGAGTCCAATAAAATTAGATTTTTCATTTTATGATTTTTCTATGATTTTTCAAAAATAAATAAAAAAAAGGAAATTCAAAAGCACCGGCACGGTTGCAAACCCACCGCCACTGTAGCAACCCCGCTGTTACTGTAGCAAACACGCTGTCTGAAAACCGCTCAGGGGGTAAAATAGACGGTTTTAGAAAGTTCACGGGGTAAAACAGATTATTTTATAGTTTGGAGGTGAAGTAGATTAAGTATGAAAGATAGAGGGGTTAAGTAGACTTTTTTCAATGTACAATCCTTGTCCTTCTCGTTGGCTCATCAATTTTCACCAAAACCTTGTCTGGATTTCATTTCACTCCTTTTGTGCACAAGGTTTTCAATGGCATTGACTTGATAGCACACGTGCCGGACACCAATTATGTCGTGCTTTCAGATTTGAGAATAACGCAGAGAGGAGGAAAAGTAAGCACAAGTTCAGAAAAGCAGAGCCTCAAAAGGAGAGGAGAGGAAGTACTCCGTAAGCGCTGCTGCGCTGTGCAGAACAGAAGGTGCCAACCTCCACTTCAGATTTCCGAAGGAGACCACCAGCTCTGCACAACCAGCCCGTCCACTCCCCTCCTTTCCCCCGCGCGTCTGCTCCGTCCTCCGTGCTCCGGCGAGGAATCCGGCGCCGCCGCCGGACAGACTTCCGATGGCGACGCCACGGAAGCCAATCAAGCTCACGCTGCCGTCCCACGAGACCACCATCGGCAAATTCTTGTAGGCTTTCACCTTTCAGCTTCCCCTTTGCTTTCTTTCTCGGCTCTTTTCTTGTTCTGCTGATTAATCGCCTGGCGTTGGTTATTGGGGCTCATCAACCTTTGGGTTCCGGGCAGGACGCACAGCGGGACGTTCAAGGACGGGGATCTGCTCGTCAACAAGGACGGCCTCCGCATCGTCTCGCAGAGTGAGGGAGGCGAGGTAAGCCGCCCGCACCCAGCCACACAGGACTAAAAATCGCGTCTTGGCGTCATACGTCTGGAAATCGTAGGATCGGGATAGCTAAAATTGGCTCTTGTATTCGTCTCTCTTGAGAGCGCTGGGATATGAATGATTGCTTCGTCAGGTCAGGTAGATATAGGTGTTCTGGATTCACATTTTAATAAGCTCTGTTTGTTCGTGGAATTGGTACGCGTACGCCCTGTCTCCGGGAATCAGGGCGTTGCTCAGTGATAATTCCGTCGCATTTTTTTTTTCATATTTCTTCACGGTGATATAAAGCAGTTGGCAAACATGTAGATATTTTGGGCAAAGTTCTGCACTACTAGCATTTTCACTTCACAGAAGTTCCGTAATAGCATGTCTGCATATGCTGTCGTTTCCGTCCCCTAATTATCTAGTCAAAATACTGATTTGGGGAAAACGATATGTAGCCTTGTGGCATTTTTAAGACTTCTTCAGTTTGATGACTGGGCGGCCATCCATTGGTACTCTAATTAAGATACTAGTTTATGGAAAACAATATGTATCTTTGTGGCTCTTGACAACTTTTCCGATTTGATGAGTGAGACACAATCACACAAATAAGGCACTAGCAAAAAATATCTGTACGTGCTATGGTCTACTGGAATTATAGATGTATCTGTTAGCTGAATTTGTTCTGAATGAGACACAAATAGTGGGAAAAATGCTGTCTCATACCATTGTTGGTGTTTTGCTTTTTATTTACCTATTAAAAATTTCTGATACTGTTCCCACATTTTTTTCTGACTTGCTAAAAAATGTTCTTCAGGCTCCTCCTATAGAGCCACTGGATAGTCAACTGAGCTTAGATGATCTAGACGTTATAAAAGTGATCGGGAAAGGTAACAGCGGAAATGTGCAATTGGTCCGCCACAAATTTACTGGCCAGTTTTTTGCTCTGAAGGTATTTCCGACGCATTCATTCTTTCATGCTGCTTATTTATGGTTCTTTACAGTTAAAGAGTTTTAGAATGATCTCTGTATTGTATCTACTTTGTGTACTCTTCCTAACTGTTGTAAAGGGTCTTCGCCTTCATCGGTCTGCCACTGTGTTCGCAGGTTATTCAACTAAATATTGATGAGAGTATACGCAAACAGATTGCCAAGGAGTTGAAAATAAACTTATCAACACAGTGCCAATACGTTGTTGTGTTCTATCAGTGCTTTTATGTCAATGGCTCCATTTCTATTGTTTTGGAGTACATGGACGGTGGTTCTCTTGCCGATTTCCTAAAGACTGTTAAAACCATTCCAGAGGACCACCTTGCTGCAATTTGTAAGCAGGCCAGTGACATGTGGCAGAAGCTAGCCATATTTTCTTTGCTACTAAAATGATACCTTAGCCTCACATGAACCTTCCATTAAAACTATACCTTTCTTGTGCAGGTATTAAAAGGACTGATACACTTGCATCATGAGAGGCACATTATACACAGAGATCTGAAACCATCAAATATATTGATAAATCATAGGGGTGAAGTAAAAATATCAGACTTCGGTGTAAGTGCCATTATTTCTAGTTCCTCTGGACGAGATACATTTACTGGCACATACAACTACATGGCGGTGAGTGCATATTTTTGGGTTCATAAATGCCTCTTCCAGTTTGGCATGAAATAGTTTTCACTTTATTAGTTCTGATGAACTGAAGCAAAATTGACAGCCTGAAAGAATCAGTGGCAAGAAGCATGGCTACATGAGTGATATCTGGAGTTTGGGGCTAGTGATTCTGGAATGTGCAACAGGAATTTTTCCATTTCCTCCCCGTGAAAGCTTTTACGAACTACTTGAAGCTGTTGTTGACCATCCGCCACCATCTGCACCATCAGAACAGTTTTCTCCGGAATTCTGCTCGTTCATTTCTTCATGGTACTGATACTGCTCCATTTACAATCTTATTTATAAATAATGAAATTACATGAGACCTGTTAGCGATTTGTTTTCCTTTTAAAACACAAACCTATCTTGAAACACCATAATAGAGGGACTTGCATTTTGACCTCATGGTTTTATTGCTCAAGTCAAATTTCATACTTTGTACATTACATATGCTGGTGGGAAAGCTTGTAGAAGGTAACGCCAAGAAAGTTTAGATCATATGTTGTATGACATGTTTCCATCTGTCCTTGATATGTTTTTGGTTATTCTCTATCTGTGGATTTTTCATGTGATCTGTCTGGAGGATACTATGTCTGATGTATGCATTTTCATTGTGATTTTCAGTATCCAGAAGGATGCTAATGATAGAAAATCAGCACAAGTCTTATTAGTATGTAAAAACCACCTTCACACCTACCATGTTATTCTAAGGAATCATCTGCAAAACTAGGCTATTTATATTACACTTGCCTGCCTGTTGCCTTTGATGCAGGATCATCCGTTCCTCAGCATGTACGATGACCTGCATGTTGATCTTGCTTCCTACTTTACTACTGCCGGATCTCCACTCGCCACCTTCAAGTAATAACAATCTCCTTACTGTTTCTCGGTATCCATTTATGCATAGAAGTGACACAATTTTATATTTTTACAGTTCCAGGCAACTCTGAAATGGCACGATGGCAAATGGCAGGCAGTTTCTCATCTGCTGAAAGGACTGGACTGGTAAACCCTTTGGCAGTTGATCTGTGTAGATCTGTAGTAGCTTACTTACACGAATGTTTCGAGTTTTCCCATTTTTTTCCTCTCTTTTTGGACCAGGCTTGGGGTGTGTAATGAGCTGTAATGATCTTGTGTGTGTCAAGTTTGTGATTGGCCCGTGGCATCATAATACACACATGATATATACATGTATAGCATTCTAGGATCAATGAGCACTGAAGTTTTGCCAGCACCTTTTGCTCTTGTTTACACAATATAATGTATTGGCTTCCTCATGTACAACGATGGTCACCTTAACTAAAACCCTGTATTGGATCGACCATTTTCTCATTTGGAGCATGAGATAAATCCAAATGTATCTTTCTATCCTGTTCTCTACAATTGCCTGGTTCTACGTGTGAACCAGAGGCTAAAACTCTGTAAAGAAAAGAGATCTTTTACAATGACTGATCTCGTCGCCTACTGCTCTTTTGGGTCGATGTTTGTTTGTTTCCACCTGCGGATTGTTTTTTTTTCCAGTTCGTCGAAGTACTCAGTTCGTCCAAGGGAATGTCTTGCAGAGTCGCAGTACCTGTAGGCTGTAGTCGAGATATTTGGAGATCCCACTGGGAAGGTAGCAGCGCATCGAGCTTCGCCACTCCTTGCAGAGCTCGTGTGTATACCAAAGGGTGGGATTTGTGCGATTATAGTTGAAGGCAGCCGATGTAACCAAAGCATCTATTGTATGTGTAACCTTGATTTCTTTTACATTAGTCCCATGACAATGTAAATTTCACGTTTGTTCGAGAGAAAAAAAAAAGAAGAATCAGCTTATTTATCGACAGTCTGGACACCACAGGTTTTACTTCTGTTGGGATTTGATTTGCTAAATAGCTTCTCTTCCCAGCAGGTTACTGCAAGGCTTCACTAATCAGCGAACTTGCTGTGATTAGAAAACAACGAACCATCTGTGATTTTTCTTTTTTCTTTTAAAAAATTGTTTACGTGACTTTTTATTTTTAGAAGGTCATAACCTTTGTACATAACATTTTATAGGAAAAAAAATTATCAACACAACTTTTTTATCATGACTTTTTCAATATAGCTTTTTACGTTATTTTGTAGACAAGTCACAAGTTATCATGACATCTTTTCTACATAACCTTTGCAACCCAGTTTTTTTCATAATTGTCAGTGGACAAAGTTATCATAATAATTTCTCAACAAATTTTTTTCTAACTAAACTTTTATGAATAATGTAACTTATAACTTTTTGTTATTCAATGTCTTTCAAAAAATTATACACAACTTATCTAGCATAATACTTTATATAATTTATCCTGAATAAATTTCTCAACCTAAAAATGTTTAAATTATATAGAATAAAAATGGATGTGTTAATATAAAATAAAAAAGCATAGGAAAAAATAAGGAAAGAAAAATGAAAAGAAAGAAAATGGGATGGACTTGTCGGTTCAGATGGATACCACGGTCGTGGAATCGTTTGCTGCCGAGCGAAGGACTGCTAATTTGGATTTTGGGTTACTTTGCTAGTCAATTTCTGAACAAGCTCGCCGTGTGGGCAGTCTCGCTGTCCCTCTCCGCCGCAGTCACATGGTTGGTGATGGCCTGCTGGTGCTGCTGCGCTTTGCCGGCCCGGTATGGGTCGCCGTCGTGGCAGCCGTGCTCTACGTGATACGTGCTGTTCACTTCGTTAACGATGGCTTGATCGTGCAACCATGCTTCGCCAGTTTGCCTAAGATAATGTTCGTAGTTCGTGGATAGGAGTACGTATCACACACTCTGCTTTTCTAACGCTGTTTTATGGCAGTTTATCAATGGGCTAGCCATGGTCACTGCTACGGCCGGGCCGTTTAATAAGCAAGGAAGATGCAGGCTAAGCTGGTCTTGGCGTGGTCCACGGAAGTTGCCCTGTGTATAATGATGTCAATGGATAACCAGCACCCATACCCATATTGTTTGTGTAGGGTATGTATGGGTTACCTATTCTTTTTTTTTTTGGGTATGGATAGGGTAATAGAGGTTATTGTCTGTTAATGTTCCTATTCTGTTGTTTCTCTTTGCTCTCACCCAAGAACTCTCCAATC
This sequence comes from Miscanthus floridulus, assembly GCF_019320115.1. NCBI lineage: Eukaryota > Viridiplantae > Streptophyta > Magnoliopsida > Poales > Poaceae > Miscanthus > Miscanthus floridulus. Next base: position 18,025,398 of record NC_089597.1, read on the forward strand.
TGGTCCACCACACATTGAGGCGATGGGACATCTCTGGGCCTTGGCACACTCTTTCCGTCTTGCATCTTGAACATTGCATATTTATCCTTTGAATATGTAGAGCCTGGCTTCCTTCACACTAGATGCACTTTCATATGGCTCATCCAATCTCTTTCATACCTTTTTGTGCCATCTCAAGATCCTTGGTACTCTCAAGCACCTTAGGATCAAGTATTTCATAGGTCGCATTGAGAACTTGATCACTGAGTTGGAGCAACTCATCCTCTCTTGGGGTCGGATCCTTCATGTCAAGGACCATAAACTTTTCGTCTACAACTCTCAAACACTCTGTTTTTTTATCCATTTTTGCTCACAGAAGTGATACATTTTCTTTTATATACAGTTCCAGGCAATTCTAATTTTTTGTCCTCCTTAAGCAAAGGGTGTGGCGACTGAATCCAAGCATGGTGTCGATCTCCTTGAAGGACTGGTAACACCTCTGGAAGCTGATGATGTGCAGAGCTGTAGTTTACTGACACGAATGTTCGAGACCCCCCCTGCCCCCGCTTCTCTCTTCTTTCCATTTTCGGACAAGGATTGGGTTGTGTAATGATCTTGTGCGTGTCATGTGATTGGTTCCATCAATATATATATATATATATATATATATATATATATATATATATATATATATATATATATATATATATATATATATATATATATTGCGAATACCATCACTATACATATATGACATACATGTACAGCATTTTAGGATGAATGAGCACGGAAGTTTTGCCTATCTGTATATCGGAAGCACCGTTTGGTCATGTTTGCTTCACCTTGTAATGTATTGGCTCAGTTATTGGATTGGCCATTATCTAATTTGGTGTATGAGTCAAGTCCAAATTTTCTTGTATCCTGATGTCCTTTTTTTTGTTTAAAGACCTAGAGACATTCTAGTATCAGAAATGCCGGGTATAGAGCGTCCGTCCGCCCGGACGGTGCCGATGGTGGGCCACGATGCAGCCCAACAACCACATCTTATCTGCTTATCCAACCGTTCTAAAAAAACAAAGAAAAAACTCACCTCACCGTAGCGCCGTGACAGCTCTCTGTGATGGTGCTCCACCTCGCCGCCTCGGCGACGGCGCTCTCCACCGCGCTTCCCTCTCCACTGCGCCTCCCTCTCCATCGCGCCTCCGCGCCAGAGCACGGCATGCAACCCGTCTTTCTTCCTCTCCACCGAGCGCACAGACCCGCCGCAGCCTTCTCCACGGGACCTGCCACAGCCTTCTCCACTGTAGCAGTGAGCTCTGCGCCACTAGCAAGCTCTACACCGGTGAACTCCACGCACCGACGAGCCTCTGTTCCCAAGCAGCAAGGAGATGTTGCGCTGAAAGCGCACGTTGCAAACATATGTTTCAAGTGTTCCAGATATTTCAGAAGTATGTTGCAAGTGTTTCATATGGATGTTGCAAAAGTAGTTTTAGTGTTTTTACCGGCAGATAATCGGTTCTTGGAGGAATTCTCCTGATGCAAAGAGCAAACGCAGAAGAGACACGAGATTTATACTGGTTCGGGCCCCCGGGAAGCGAGTAAAAGCCGTACGTCTAGTTGCTACTTGTTTGTATTACAACCTCGTCGAATAGCGAGATGGCGATTACAAGATAGCTATGCCTATGAGAGTTTCAATGATTACAACAAGGCGGATGACTAGCTATTTATATCCGAGGCCTACTTGCCCTACAAGTTACATAGCCGTGCCCTAGTCGGAGTCTTGGTGTGATCTTCAGATATCCTTTCTTGAATAGGCGAGTCGTGAACCTTCGGGTCTTCTTCGGTTCGGATTCGGTAGCTAGCATATCCGGTAGTCAGGAATCCTAGGAGTATGGCACCATCAGTAGCCCCCGAGCTTATCGGGCAAGCCAAACTCGATAACTTTCCTGCACTCGGGCCTTTCAGGGCGTTCGGAATCGAGACTTTTATTTCAAAGCCCGAGTTCTTACCCATGAGAACAAGACTGCTCAGGTAGACATTACAGGGTCGCATAGTTGGGCAATGAGCTATAAAAACAAAACAAGCCATACTCAGGAGTCGTCTTGTCTTGTCAACGTGGTCTCCGTCCAAGTCAGGCGGCGGTTGTCAGGCACTCAAGTGGCCACGCCGGCTCGACTTCCGAGGATTACGCGTGGCTTGCGATTAATGCGTCGCTTCGGTTTGTGGATGACGATTGGATTGTTTTCCTAATCACCCCAACCTTGGCTATATAAGCAGGCGTCTGAGTGCTGGGTTAGATCTATTTAGCATCTCCACATTGATACTCATGAGGACGAAGACCACCAGTCACCACCTCAAGATCCCTCGTTTGTTGCTTGGGGATTCGCCTGGGCGGTCTACTAGGGCCTCACCCCTGTCTTCTCCTTCGGTGTCATTGTCTCTAGCCCTAGCGTCGCCCGTAGCTCCGTCCGTGACCCCGTCTTTAGCCACGGCGCCTTCGCAAGAAGAGACGTGGTCATGAAGAAGGAGAAGGAGGAGGCCTTGGTGAGCACCGAGGAGATTACCGCCTCGGCCCTGGCGGAGCCAGAGTCTAGCGCACCGCCATGGGGAATCATTGAGCTCTCCGATGATGAGTTGGAAGATTCGATCACCTCTGTCACTGCTGTCACCAGCGTTGATCCTTCTGAGACCGGGCCTTTCACTCCTTGGGTCGCCGCCATGCATGACACGAGCGGTGACTGGGAGTTTGCCCATAAGCTCTTTGTTGAGCTAAACTGGGAGGCCATCGGAATCCCCCGTGATAGGGCCTTGGTCGACCTGGTGAGTGACGATAAGGAGGCCATGAAGGACGATGTTGGTGAGGGCGAGAAGGGGGTCGCACTAGGTGACGAGGAGGAGAAGGCACCATAGCGGTCGACGAGCCGTCGGAGTAGGCCGCCATGCCTCTCAGTCCTCCACCAAGCGCCTGAGCTTGGTGACGATCTCTTAGGTCAGGCCCTTTTGCCTCTGTATCGCAAGGATTTCGTCCTTGCGGATTGGGATTTGTTTTAGGCCCGACTCGGTGTTCGGTCTAGGAATATTTATTTAGGGTTTTAGGAATCCCCCTTGTAAATCCGTGTTTTAAGTGAAATTTATGAATGAAGAAAAATCTTTTGTCAGTCTATCTTTGCTTTTTAATGTTTTGCACATTGTCTGCATAGCAATAGTCTGATCATGACCTGTATCTCTGTCCGTCCCGAATTGATCGGGCTTTGGCAAATTCTCACTTGTTAATCGGAGATGCTGCTATTTTTTCCCTTACACGTTGACCGTGGGTTCGGGCATTTTAGCTTGGCATAATTGAATTTTTTTTGGACTAGAGAATATGTATATGGTAGCCCTCGACCCTTTATCTAAATATGAGATTCACATGAAGAGTAAAGACTAGTAGGCAGATTTTTGGCAGCTTTGTTATTCTTCTATGTGGTCGAAACCCTAGATAAAAGAGCAACGATCTGCTTGAAGAACTATCGAAGAACAACCAGGGTAGCCCCCAAGCCTTTGGCTTCATTAACAACGGGCTCGCACAACGCTACCGGTAGGCTCCAATCCCCGAGCATATTAACTCTGAAGGGGTAAGATATTAAACCGTACGTGTATAAGAAATATTGACTGAATCATTAGGAAATTTGAAATAACACTTATCTTTAGGCATAGAAACGCCATAGTTGATCCATATTCCATGTATTTGGGAGTATATCACCGTCGATTTCAACCAGTCTATAAGGCCTCGGGCAGGCTATTTTAACCACGATGTACGGTTGTTGGCGGTAGTTAACAACCAATATAAACCATCAATTAAACATGTATAAGGGCATAAATATAATCACCAATGAAGGTTTAGGGGTTTAAACTAATAAATTCCATGAGTTTCAGTGAATCTGTGTTTTCAGCAGGGTTTATCCAGAAAACTGCCAAGGAGGACCTAATCATCAAAGAAAATTACAGAATTCCGCTGCGACACCGACGTGGGAAGGGTCTAGAAGACACCAAAAGACACCACGCCGAACCTTGGGCCAAAAGGCCACAATAGTGGGCCGATCGGCCCACTAGGGAGGCCGCCCGGCCCAGTACGGAGCCTAATTGCTCTCCCTTCGACGTGGACTCATCCACCACCTTAAGGATTAGATCTACGCCATTACTTAATGTCGGTTTGATCCGATGGCTCATGTTGGACCCTCAGGGCTATATATACCAGCCCCTGCCCCCTCCCTCATTAGATCCTCAGAGATCCAGTAGAGATCCTAAAACCCTAATTCATATTCTCCTCATGAGCATCAGAGCTTGCTATCAAGAGAAGATTAGACCTCCATAGGATCTAGTCTTTAGAAATAGAGAGATGGAGAGTGAGGGAAGAGTTTGGAGGAGGTGCCGGCATGTCGGTGCTCTCTCTACGGCTTGTACCTTAGCGAAAGTCAACCTTGTGTCTGAGATTTCTTTGGTAATCAACTTTTGATTTAAGTAAGTAACGTGTTTATATTGTTCTTCTGGTTTGCGAGTCTCTTTTGAGTGCTTTAATCTTTTGGCCTTAGGTTAAAGTATTATTCGTAGTGTAAGCATGGTGCTTAGACTTGGATAACTCGTGGATGTACCCTACATTCTGGATCGGTGGTAGCTCACGAGGGTGACTCTTATAGCCTCGTTCAATCCTCTGTAGTTCACCTCCCGTTTGTAGGACTAGTAGGATTTAGTTATTATAGGAAATATACTCTGTCTGTGTTTTTCTTAGTAATATCCCCAGTTGAACAATAGAAGACATTGCTTATCAAGATTAGAACTAGAAGACCTTAGCGATCTCCTCTACACTCTCGACTTTCTTAAGTCTTGTTGCTACTCTAGGTTAAGTTAGACCATAGTTAACCTCACACGTTTCCCTGTGGATATGATACTTGGAATACCTTCGGGTGAAAGCTACAGCGGTATCCGTTCACTTGCGGATTTATCTGTGTGCGTTAAAATATACCAACAACGGTCCCTGCCAAGGAGAATATAGTTTGGTTTTGTCCTTTGTGCATTGGTCCTTTTTAGTACTAAATCCCTAATGCTTAAAGCCCGACTGCACACACGAGGATTATAATATTTCCGAAGGGATTGCTGATATTGCTGTACTCGGTAAGTGGTTCTATCATGCTCTTCCTCGAGTAGCATTAGGTCAAGATCTCGACATTCAGGCTCTTCTTCTTTGGAGAACATCAACACACGCGGTGACTTAAGTCTTATATCTGGTGGGAGTACCGCTTCTACACCGTACACAAGGAAGAATGAGGTTTCACCGATAGCGCGGCTAGATGTCGTGCACATTGACCATAATACTATAAGGACTTCTTGTACCCATTTTTTGTCATAAGCATTGAGCTTGTAAAAAATCTAGGTTTTAATCCCTTGCAGTATTATACCATTTGCTCGTTCGACATTTTCGTTGGTCATCAGGTGATTTATTGAAGACCGAGGATGCTTTATTCCATAAGCAACATAGATATTTTCAAACTTCTTGCTTATAAATTACGTTCCATTGTTCGATATCAATCGGTTGGGTACACCAAAATGAATTACTATGCCATGCAAGAATTTGACTGTGTTCTCCTTGGTGATATGTCTGTCCGTTCTGCCTCAACCCACTTATTAGTAAAGGTATCTATGGCAACGATCAGGAACCTGTATCCTCCTCGGGCTTTTGGGAATGGTCCAGGTATGTCAATGCCCCATGTGGTGAATGGTCAAGATAGTGGAATTGTATTCAACGCTTGGGCCGGCTGGTGAATTTGTTTTGCAAAAAACTGACATGATTCACAAGTTTTAACCAATTCGATGGCGTCTTGGAGAGTTGTTGGCTAGTAAAAACCTTGCCGAAAGGCTTTTCCTACCAATGCTCGATGAGAGATATGGGACCCACAGATTCCTCCATGGATGTCATGGATCAAACTAATGCCCTCGGTCTGTGTGATGCCTTTGAGAAGAACCCCATTATGGCCTCGTTTGTAGAGGATACCGTCCACCATTGTATAAAGCATAGCTTTATGGCTGGTTCGTTCCATATCTACACTATCGACCAGAGTATCCTAGTTTATGAGGTATGCCCGAATTGGATCCATCCAATTCTCCCTGTTTCCAACTAGAGCGGCAGCACGAGCCGGATCACCTAGCGTAGACTTTGCAAGGAATTTGCTGAGTATTGCCTCATCGCTGGACTGATCAAGCGTGGGGTTTGGACCCGACCTTGAGATCGGGATAGAGGTTTTTTCAAGCACTTCGACCAGGACGTCTCCTGGTATGTGCTGTCATGAAGCTACTCGACTGGCCAAAGAGTCAGAATGGGAATTATATTTGTAGAGGATATATTGGACTTCGAGTCCATCGAACTTTGACTCTAACCATTGATATGCTTGTAGATATGAGGCCATGCTTCCATTTTTACACTTTGCACCATTGTAAAACATGAGCCAATGCTCGGGTTTCTGTGCTGCCTCCTCAGGTTCGGGGTTTGTCCACTCTGCAACAAAATTAGCCAGAGCCTGCGATTTGATCGCAGTTCGGGGCATGGATTGTATGTCATATTGTCCCAGCTCTATAGACCATTGGGCAATCCTACCGACGACATCTCGATTGTGCACAATGGCACCGAGCAGATAAGATGAGACCACTTTGATCTTATGACTTAAGAAATAATGCTTAAGCTTTCGAGAAGACATTAGTACAACATACAATAATTTTAGGATGTTACGGTACCTGGATCAGGCGTCATGTAAGACTTCGCTCACAAAATAGACCGGGTGCTGCTTCACGGATTTTTCCTCCTAACGCTTGACCACCAAGACCGCACTGACAACTTTGGAAGTTGCCACTATGTATAGGAGCATGACTTCGCCATCCTTTGGGGGCACGAGGGTCGGTAATTTTTTAGGTATTGCTTGAATTTCTGAAATGCTTTCTCGGCCTGTTCATCCCATTGGAAACCATCATGTTTGTGTAGCAATCTATAAAATGGCATACCTCATTCGCCTGACTTGGATATGAATCGACTCAAGGCTGCCATCATCCTAGCTAGTTTCTGGACTTCCTTATGGCTGCATGGAGACTACATATCTTCAATCGCCTTGACCTTCTTGGGGTTTGCTTCGATGCCACGCTGAGACACCAAGTACCCGAGTAGCTTACCCGAAGAAAACACAGTGGATCTGGCCTTCGAGAACAATATGAACACATTTTTTATACATAGAACCGGCATTCTTTAGGCCAAAAGGCATCATATTATAACAGTAAACACTGAAAGGAGTTACAAATGCAGTTTTTCCTCATCATCTATGCACATGCTAATTTGGTGATACCCCGAATAGGCATCTAGAAAAGATAGCAATTCACATCTGGAGGTTGAATCTACAATTTGATCCATCCTCGAAAGGGGATACTCATCCTTTGGGCTTGCTTTAGTGAAGTCAGTGTAGTCCACACACATCCACCATGTACCATTAGGCTTCTTCACCATGACGAGATTTGCTAGACACTCTCGAAAAGGGACCTCTCATACGAAACCTGCCTTCAATAGACAGTTAATTTCATCACGTATGACAGCTCGCTTTTCTAGGGTGTAGCGTCTCTACTTCTATATGACTGGTCGAGCGCCAGCTGGTAGACTGAGTTTGTGGTCAATTATTTCTAGGGTTAGATGGTTCCCAAGCGAACACATCTTTATTTGCCTGGAGAAAAGTAATGAGCTTGAGTTCCTATTGAGGATCTAGGTTTGACCTGATGTTGGTGGTCTTGGCCGGATCTTGGGGATCTAGAGATACTTTCTTTGTTGACACATTGTCCTGGATCTCCTTCGCTTGAGGAGAAGAAGCAGGAGTCTTTGCCAACTTGACATCTTCTTTGTGACTTTCACTGGCGGTGACTGCCGGTTCCTGAGCTGGTGGGACCGAAGCCTTAGCTCGGGCTACAACTACTTTGGAGGACTCAGGGTCTTTTGGCATATCCTTTGGCTTTGGGGTAACCAGAGTCGTGGTTGCCACCGCAGTAGTCTTCTGTTGCTTGGCTGGTGGTCCCTTCGGGTCTACCAGAACCCGTGCATACTACCTGATCATGTCCAGGGTTTTCATGTCATAGGCGACGGTACCCTTACGATCACCATGTATAGTCATCGGACCGTGAGGGCTAGGTACCTTGAGTACCGAATATGCAAAATGGGCGACTGCTATGAACTTCTTCAGGAACAGTCTACCCAAGATGCAATTATATGCCGACTCAAAGTCTGCAACCTCGAATGTTAGGAATTCAGACCTCGTGTTCTTGCCTTCTCTGAGGGTAACTTGTAGGTCGATTCTCCCATGGGGGATGCTGACATGCCCGGCATTATCCCATAGAAGGGCTCTCTAACTGGGAGGAGGCGCTTCCTGGGTAATCCCAAGTTGTCATACGTATTGGCAAAAGGGAGATTGAGGCTGCTGCCACTATCAATTAAGGTTCGACTGACCTTGTAATTCCCGATGTAGGGTTTTATGATTAGTGGGAGCAATGGACCATCATACAGATTTAGGGGATGATTCGGAATGTCAAATTGGATTGTTACCTCTGACCATTTAAGCCTTTTGTCTGAGGGCTGGGTGCTATTCACCTGCCGCTCGACCTGCTTCAACTTGGTCTTGGAGGCTGGTGTTGCCGTGCCGCCATAGATTATAGCGATCTCATTCTCCCCCAAGGCGATTGGATCGTCATCATTTTGGGGGTTGGCTCGTCACCTAGGTGGCTCCTACTGGACTGGGCCTTCGGGCTTATGTGCTTGTTCTTCCTCCTGCTTCTGCTTCTTGTAGACCAAACAATCTACAAAGCTATGCTTGGTAGAACGGTGAACAGGGCAATAGACGAGAAGGTCCTTAGGTTTACCTTGTCGTTGTGGCAGAGCCTTTCCTTTTCCTGTGGCAAGGACTTCAGCTTCAGTCTTGCGCTTCTTGTCCTTGTTCTTCTTCTTATCTTCAGGATTGGGTTGTCCGTGCATTCAGGCTTAGGCATTGGCTGTCTTTGCTGTTGCATCGAGAATCTTGTAGAGCCTAGCGACCGTCTTCTGGTTTTTGGTAGCTAACTTCTCTGTGGTTCATTCATCTTTACACCCTTGCTTGAAGGCTATAATCACCTGATCCTCGGTCATGTTGGGGATCGTGTTGGGGATCTCACTGAATCGACAAATAAAGTCTCGAAGATGCTCATTGAATTTCTAAACACATGCAAACAAATCATCCTCGCACTCGAGATGGTTATAAGTTGCATGAAAGTTGGCTTCGAATAGCTAGCGTAAATTGTTCCAAGATTGGACCGTGCACTCGAGACAATTCATCAGCCAAGTTCGGGCGGACCCTTGAAGGATAGTCAGTAGGAAATTGGCTTTTACATAGTCATCTCTTGATGCTGCCTTGATCACCATCTTGTAGACCTGGATCCACTCCTTAGGATTGGTAGTTCCATCGTACTTCTCAATGGGTCTAGGACGGAACTTGTCGGGCCATATCACCTGACACAGCCTATGCGCAAATGCTGAATAGGGGCTGACCGAATAGTTCCTGTGCTGGGCCATGTTGATATTGATGGTTTCTCGAGCATCGCAGTTCCGGTGATGCATATCAAGTTTGGGCTGTAGATCTCAGCCTCGTCTTGGTTGATAACGGTTTCCTACCGATCGATTGGATCTCTCGAGAGGAGGGTTACGACCTCTAGACTGAGATCACGGTTTGGCTGCCCTGGCATCCATGCGCTGCTTCGTTTGGTCAGCCAGATTTTGAGCCTGCTCAATGATTTTTGCCAAGGGTGTGCCTTCTTCTGCCAGGGCTCCCATAGTGCCTAGGAGCATTCTGATCTAGATGTTATCTTCCTAGGCTACTCAGAAGTTGGAACTTAGATTCCTTAGAGCTAGGGTTGACTAAGTTGGCGCCCTTGGCGCAGCTATATTGAGTGTTGGTGCGCTGCTCAAGCGCGGAGGTGGTCAGGAAACCGACGAGCCGGCCTCGTCGGCGGGAGTCTGAGCACGACTAGCCATATACAGCTGACGGCTTTCGAAGGGATCTAACTCACTGTCAGAGTCCTCGAAGTCTAGATCAAGCTAAACAATTTTGTCATTCTTCTCCTACTCGGTTGGGTGTGCCAGGAGGCGAAAACCTCCCGGCCAGCGCGAGTCAGATCGGGATCATCGATCCCCATCCACTTGAGATTGAAATCACCGTTATGCTTGAATATCAAGCTTCCAAAGTGGATGGTTGGTGGCATGTTGTGGGAGGGTGAATAGATCTGAGGTCCTGAGTAGTAGTTGCCCAAGATCTCAGATTTGGCCGAAGTAGGCAATACCTCGACGTCGAAACGTGTCGGTGCGGCATACCAAACTCCACTGATGATCGGCATGATCACTCCTTGTGCGAAATCCCCCTACCTGGCACGCCTTTGTTGGTGTTTTTACTGGCAGATATTCGGTTCTTGGAGGAATTCGCCTGATGCAAAGAGCAAGCACAGTAGAGACACGGGATTTATACTGGCATGGGCCCTTGGGAAGCGAGTAAAAGCCGTATGTCCCGTTGCTACTTGTTTGTATTATGAGCTCATCGAATAGCGAGATGGCGATTACAAGATGGCTATGCCTATCAGAGTTTCGATGATTACAATAGGGCGGATGGCTTGCTATTTATATCCGAGGCCTACTTGCGCTACAAGTTACATAGTCATGCCCTAGTTGGAGTCTTGGCGTGATCTTCATATATCCTTCCTTGAATAGGCGAGTCGTGAACCTTTGGGTCTTCTTCGGTTCGGATTCGGTAGCTAGCATATCCGGTAGTCGGGAATCCTAGGAGTATGGCACCGTCTAGTAGATCGGATGTTGTATATGCTGGAAGTGTTTCAGTTGCATGTTGCAAGCGTTTATTCCAAGTGTTTCATCTGTTTCAGAGTATGTTGCAAGCGTTTTAATCTGGATGTTGCATATGTTTCACACATGTTGCAAGAGTATGTTCCAAATGTTTCAGCGGTTTCATTCTTATGTTGCAAGTGTTTTATCTGGATGTTGCATATGTTTCATGCATATGTTGCAAGTGTATGTTCCAAATGTTTCATCTGCTTCAGACTTATCTCGAATTCAAGTATTTCATGTTGTAAGTGTTTCATGTTTCAGAGATATGTTAAGAGAGTCATGGTGCACGGCCTGGGTGCTTGGGGAAGGGGCATGACGAGCCGGGGGACCAGCAGATGGGGCGCACGACGCGCCTGGGGTCCTACGAATGGGGCGTGCTCATCCTCATCTGGGTCCCGTCCGCGCAGAGAGAGGAGGGGGCCAGGGGGAAGGATTGGCGGGCGCAGCCAGGGTGTGGGTGTGGGGTGAGGCGAGGCGGATGGGAGCGGGTTACATGTGTGGGGTGGGACGAGGAAGACAGGGGACGGACGTGCACGTGCAACAACCATACCCCAACGGCATGCATGGGCGGGCGGGATAGGACAGCAGCATGCGCGGGGCTTCCAGTCGCGCTCATCTGCTCTGAACATCCGAGCGCTAGTAAATCCCTTCCGGTATATATTATGGTGGCGTTCAGGGTTGAAGACATTGGCGATGTACTGTTGTGTTCTGTTAGCCTGTTGTGGGCTACATGTAAATGGCTTTGGGCCGACTTGAGTCAGTATGAGTGTTGTGAGGCCCAAGTCGGTGCAGGCTTGTATAAATGACGACCCGATATTGTGTCAGCTCTAGATACAGTAGCTAGCGCTCCTCCCTAACCTGCTCCTATTTGCCTGTTCGTCTGTTCCCTGATGGCCTGTTCGACACTCGTGACTTAACGGACACCGAAGGAGCTGTCCTCTTTAAGCTATGTATATTTAATCATGTGATGCGACTTAGTTTGGAAACAAGTTCGCACTAGGTGGTTACGAACATCATACACAAAAGAAGAAAAGTAATGAAAAATTCTCATGGAATATTACATACGGTCCTTATTGCGATTGAGGCAGTTGTCTGCAGCTCACCCATTTGCCAAAACCCATTTATTTTTTTGAAAGGATGGAAAAAGCTTTGCCATAATTTTTATTAGACGGGAAAAGACAAAAAAGATTTTAGTACAAAAAACACCAACTCGCCTGAGCGCTTCAGCCGGGATCGAAAAAAACACCGAAACAAGATAAAAAGCCTGAAACCACTCCTGACAAAAATAAAAACCGACTTAAGCGCAAACCGCTAACACCTAACAACAACAAAGGCCCCTTAGGGGACAACCGAAACTGATAACCATGTTGACTAACTTGAGGACGTTCTAGGAACCATTGCCATGTTGTATTGGTTGATATCATCCTTGCATAAACTAGCTACTTCTCTTGGTCTTCTTGTCTTCTGTTGGAAAGTTCTTCTATTACGCTCCTTCCAAATATGCCATCAGAAATATATAATGATTCCATCAAACATTTTCTTTGTTGCCTTGTCAAAGGTGGCTCCACACTTTCTCCAGTAATTATAGACAGAGCTAGATTGATCGATATTAGTGAGATGAGTGATGTCGCACCAACTTTGAAGAATTGCCCAAGCCTCCTTTGTAAAACTGCAATCCTTGCACAAATGTTGAGGCATTTCAGGCTCAGTTCCACAAAGTTTACATAAAGGATCATTTGGCCAGTTCCTTTTGATTAAGTTGTTCGCCGTTAGAATCTTCCGATGTAGTAATGTCCAGGCAAAAAACCTGCACTTAGGTTCATTCCGTGCTTTCTAGATTGGGGTTAATCTTAGTTTGCTGTAGGCCCCCGCGAACTGCATATTGTAGGCACTACTAGTCATGTATTCCCCACTTGCTGTCCACCGCCATCAAATATTATCCTCGACTTCACTATTTATTGGTATTTGTTGTATCACCTCCCAAAGGTCGACATATTCTCTGAGTTCATCGGCGTCACTAATCAGTAGTTAATGTTCTATCCATTTGTTGTTATTCAACGCCTTGTCCAGTTTGATCTTTTTTCTTTTGCACTTTTCAAACAATCTTGGCGCTATATTTTTTTGCTGCTTTACAATTGATCCAGCTTGATGTCCAAAAGATTGTCGATTTTCCAATTCCAACTTCCACCACAGTGGACGCGTTGAATAGCTCCATGTCTGTTTTGTCGCACGGTGTGTCAAGATTGTTCCATGCTCTATCTTTTTGCTTCCATTTGAACCAAAGCCATCTCAACCTTAATGCCCTTGCAAATCTCTCTAGGTCCAAAACTCCTAGGCCCCCCTTTCCTTTTGGACGGCATTATCAAACATTTTACTAAACGCAGACTACCTGTCTTGTGCCCGAAACATATATACTAGGGTTGTTTACTAGCTTTCCTTTTTTTTAATTTCTCCCATTTCTCGAGAGAGCTCGCACCCTTTCCTTGTGCCTGAAACATACTAGAGTTCCTAAAGGTGATGATGTGGCAGAACTACCCGAAATAACATGCTTTTGAGGTGTTCATCTTCCACTAGACATTAAGCACTCTAAAAGTTAGCTATATCAGACAATTCCGTCAAGCACACCCCACGGGAGAACTTGAATCAATCCACGTTTTACCTCTCGAATCCAATAATGAGTACAGCTTACAATACTTAGTCCAATTTCATACAATAAGAGTTCTTGGAAATTATTTATTACAATACTAGGGTTTAGAGTGCGATAATTAAACAACGGAATGAAAATAAACATCTAGCAAAAATGATACAAGGATCCGTCTGTGCCCACCAGAAGAATCCTCCACACAAGAGCTACTCCTCAAGCTGCACCTACAATAGGGTAAAATAAACCCAGAGCACACAATGTACTCGCAAGACTTACCCAACTAGTGGGAATAGTTTCCCGACTCCAAGGGGTATGATAGGCAATATGAGTTTGCTATTTTCTTTTTGTTTGCGAAAAACATTACTAGAAGTACGTCCTTAAGATCAAGTTTAATTAGCAGTCATGATTTCTTCATTAGCTAATCATTCTAGGTAAGCACCTGTTCTACTTTTAAGCAAGGGTTGAGCAATCAGAACCAATTTACCATCTTTCATATTCTAGTTCTTACTACGGTGCTAGACCATAGCCAAGTCGTACCGTCTCATGAAAACGTCGATTCATGAACCAATGTATCCTAGCTGGGTACCCTAAAACACACGCCTCGCTTGTACCCTAGGCACAAACGAGACCAACCCACTCCACTCCTGTCGAGGGGTCCAGGTCCCTATCCAAACTTGGACTCTAAGCCCCACACTTGAGACCCGGTCTCAGCAGGGTGCTTAGACCTCCACCTTTCCCCGCCTCCAATCAGTCAGTCTAGAAAGAGCCGAAACCCACAATAAGAGCGCAACGAGCCTTCCCACTCCCATAAGCAAGTATGTGCTCAGGATAATAAGTCTGTGACCTGACAACCATCCACAGCAACGGACGGTCCTCAATTGACTCGGACAAGGAAAACAGTGTAACCAAGCTAAGCCCTGTGGCCGCGTGACACAACTTGTTACACCCACCAACAACCCATGCCATATCCCAGCCTGGTATCCATTTTTTTCTTCATCATTTTTATTATGAAAGTAATAATAATCATCTATTATGAGCAACGTCAGGTTACTCATACTACCGACAACCTAAACATAGCATCTACTTGAACCTGCACTAGTAGAACTCATAGGGTATATATATATGCATGTGGTTTCCACAAAATTTTCCTGCAACGTAAATGCATAACACACACACACACACACACACACACACACACACACACACACACACACACACACATATATATATATATATACACACACACGGTGGATATGAAAAATAGAGGTTATGCATCGAGGCTTGCCTTGGGCAGGTGCGGTGTCAACTGTGTCAGTCAGTGGCAGATTCGGGACCTCCTCTTGTATGAGAATCTCCTTCTCATACTCCTCAACGATCTCCTCGAACTCGTGCTCGCCGGTGGTCACGATCTCCGCCGACTCGTTCTCTATATGTATGCGATGATGATGATGCAACGATTTAGTATTTAGGCAACAATAACTTTTAAAATACGAACACATATGCCATACTAACAAACAAGCTCTAATGACTAAGATACTAATCTAACCATCAGCTCTATCAAATCAAGTGTCAAGCTCACCCTAACAAGTGCTTAATTTCCTAAATCAATGTTATGCTCTTATTCACATTAAAGGTTCAATGGATATGTAGTTACCCTAATAAACAAGCTATATTAGGGCTACAAAAATTATAGTAAGCACATAATAGTATAATGAAGCTACTGTAAAAATTTTAGGATCAAAGCTATCACCAATTTACCACAAAAATTCCTACAATAATTACCCTAATAATATTAAGCACTTTCAAATGATTTAATAGCCCTTAGTATCAACACAGATATGCATGATCTATCTATTCTACCAGATAGATCACAATTTTAGGAACCTAACAAAATATGTTTCGCAATTTTTGGACACCTACAAAAATTTATATCAATTATACAAATCTAGCTCAGAAATTGAAATGTAAAAACTATTACTAATTCCTAAGAAAAAGGAAAAACGGATTCAATCGTGCGGCCCACCTACGTGTGGCCAGCACGGACGCGGCCCACACGTGAGATGACCCACGACGGGGGAGCCCACGCGCGCTGATGTTTTTGCAAAAGAGCCCTTGGACTTCTCTCGAACTACACCTAAGTCCTAATACTATTTCTTTCTCTCTCTGACGAATTCATTTAACCCCCTGAGTTTTTCCTAATTTCCCCGCACACACCCCTGGGCAACTCTGTGCACGGCGGCGCAGCGAGCAGCGACATAGGGTGGCTATGCCGGCCACCTAGGACCTACGTGGACCCATCAAGCGGGTCGTTCACCATCCCCGACCTAAACTACTGTGCTGGGTGGTGGTGAGGGGTGGCAGGGCTCACTAGTGAGGGCTATAGCGACGCGCGGCCATCCACGACGGCGGCGTGACCATTTTGGTGAACTAGGGTAGCTATAGACCTAACGAGCTAGCGGGTGAGCATCATGAGCTTATCATGGACTCAGCCAAAGTGACAGTTGGAGTAAAGGATGGTGGAGGAGGGCTAGATGTGTGTGACTGAGCTATGCAGCGGCGCACCATGGTAGACATGGTCGCGTCAGTGGCATCGGGGTAGCGGTAGCGGTTCGACTAATGAGCGTAGGGTGAAGAGGGAGTCAAAGTGGAGCTAATGGTGCAGCTGGACCGGCCTTTCACGACTCTGTTGGGGAGTCACCACCCGCGTCGGACGAGCGTGGCCTTAATGTATTGGCGACGGGGAAGTGGCCAAATTGAGTCTTGGCCGGGCTCAACTCAAGGCGAGATAGGGTCGGGCGGCTAGGTGGCTTAATGGCAAGGCCATAGACGAGTTGATCGAGTTGAGGTGTTCTCTCTCTGGTGGATTTCATGGGCGTGGCTCAGACAACAGAGACGGCAGGGAGGAGGGTAGGTCCGAGCTCTGGCCGTCCTCGCCTTGGCGGCAAGCAGCAAGCCAGACCTGAGACAACACCTGCGCGCTCGCTGCGGGACAACACAACCAAAAAACGTACGCGCACATAGGCAGTTGGGGAGCATGGCATGGGCGACTACAGCGCCATTAAGGCGAGGTGACGGCGCAAGGTAGTAGGGAGCCAACCCACGTGCGCGCAGTGATGAGGCGAGCAACAACAACACAACACGGTGCCACAGCGGCAACAGCAGTAGCAGCACCACGTGGCAGCGGCCAAAGGCGGCCAGTGGCCCGATGACCGGCCAGGCAGGCGACCAGCGGTAGGCGCGGCGTGTAACACCCTAAAAATGCTCTTTTTGAAATAGGGTTAAAAAGATTTAATTTGGTATTTTCGAGCTCATAAAAACATAGGAATAATAATTTTCATTAAATTAAAATTTGTCAAAAGAATTTAGCAACATTTTTGTGCATACATGCCAGTGCATTTGATTAATTACAATGAGTGGTGGAATCCAAAATTCAAAATGAATTCAAAATGCTTTCAAAAATGAAATAAAAAATGGCTTTGAAATAAAAGAAAAGAAAAAGAGAATTGGAAAATAAAAGAATTTTCAAAAGTTTGCAAAAGTTTAGTTTTGGAAACCTCCCAAAAGTTCTCATCATGAAAAGTATATTTGAAACTATATTTGAATTTGATTTGAATTTGGATTTGAAAATGTGTTTAAGAAAGAAAAAAAAGAAAGGAATCTTTCCTCACTCTACTCCCTCTCTCCTTTCTAGCCTAGTCGGCCCGCTTCCACCTTCTCTGCGAGGCCCAGCTCCCTCTCCTCTCCCTTTTCTTCCCCACAGCCCACAGCCGGCCTGCTCCACCCTTCCCCCTCCTTCTCGGGCCCGACGGCCATAAGGCTGGCCCAACCAAGCTAACGGCCGTAGCCGATGGCAGCTCTCGCTCCCCTTTCTTCCTCTCTCTCGCTGACCACTTGGTCCTGCACCTTGACCTGTTGCCACCCCAGGGCCGCACGTCAGTGCCTTCTCCTACCTCTCATCGCCAATGCGGACTCTGCCTATGGCCGTTTCTGTCTGCGCCACGTTTCCTCCTCCTTGGCGTGGCCTTCACGTCGAGCACCTCATAAATAGCAGCCAGCCCATGCCGCCCTATTCCAAACCCTAGCTCATACCACCTCTGCCTAGAGCTTGCAAGCGCCGCCACAACCCTAAACTACACTGCCACTGGGTCACCCCACCATTCTACAGCCATGCTGTCGTCAGGGACCGCATGCCGTTCATCGAAAATCGGTAATAGGGCTTATGGTGCCTGTGTTCCTTCCCCTCTCGTTCTCTGTCTTGTTTTTGCGCACACCGAAGCTCCGTCGGAGGAGCAAAGCTGCCTACTCGAGCTCATGGCTCCTTCCTTGGAATCCCTATTGTCCCCAACCCCTTGGATGAGTCCACCGAGCCTCTCTACATCTTCCCGTGCGTACCCCGTGGTCAACCGAGGCCTTAATCCCATTTTTGTCAAACTCCAACGAGCTCACATCGCCGGCAATGGTCAGCCGCCGCGCTAGCACTGTGCCCGGCCGGTATCCTTTCTCTCCCTTTCCCTCTTCTAATCTGAGTCATCCAGACCAGATCCAAAGGCTCAGATCAACCCGTACCCCTTCGTCGTGGCTTATTTTCTAAAGAGGCCCTCGCCTTTTTGATATTAGAACCCGCCGTCCCTACAGTTTTTCTAAAGAGCCCCTGTCTTTCTTCAAAATAGTACCCACAGTCCATGACCAGATTTAAAAATTAGATTTTATTTATTTTAATTCGAAAATCAAGTTCCATCTATTTACAAAATTGTCACTATCTTCATTAGGCCATATCTTCTCCATATTAACTCTGATTCGACCCGTTCAACTTGCGTTAGGTTTGTAATTGCATAATCTACATGTTCATACTATTGTTAGGTATGTTTTCAACTTTTAAAATTCTAGGTTAGATTTAATCTATTATTTTATTAAAGAAAATCTTGTTTAATTCATAACTTTTTTGTTATAGCTTCGATTAGCGTGCTTTTCGTGTCTGTGTGTTCATAGCAACGTGTAGAACATTTTTAAAACCTTTTTACTTGCTGTTTATTATGGTTGGTGTACTGTTCTAATTTAGTTCTATTGTTTACTTTGTGTATGATTGCATGGATGCTTGTATGGTGCTTTATGGTTCTGTCAGTCGGTGAGCTTTACATGTTGACCAAGAAGGAGTTTCTTGGAAGCTTTGGACTAGAAGAAGGATCAGAGTTTTAAGGCAAGTATAGCATGAGACCATCCTTGTTACCTATTCACCTTTAATCACTTAATTCATATTGCATGTGTCTACCTTGTTGCCAATAAGGATATCCTAGGTATCTGATATCTTGTACCTTGTCTCCTATTGGATATGCATTGGGTAGTATTATGCTAGTGCTCAAGATGAATAACCATGATCATGTAACTTGACTAATGGTATATTCAATAAACATTAAAAGATGTTTTTAGCAACATGGAATCAAGGGGGTTAGAGCATTGGGCTGTTTTTATGGTGCTCTAGATTCCTCTTCCTAAGGACTTATCTGTAAGTGATCATCCGAGACTTACAGTATAGTTGTGAGGGCTACATGGCTTAGGCTTTAGCTCAGTATGAGGACCTTTTCTAGCTTGTTAGTGGTTACCTTTATTGGCGTAAGAATGACTTGATAAATCGGGTATAGGATGGCCTCTACTCTTATGTGTATAGCCGTAATAGAATTGTGCCATTCGACAGGGGGTTCCTATATTTGTTTGCCGAGTGAATCTAATGGCCCTAACTTGTTAGACAAACCTTTGAAAGGCTTCATAGAGAACCCTGCCTGCTCACCTTGGAAGTGTTTTGGGAGTAATTAACCCGGGTATATGGGTATCACGACTCACAGTGAAAGTGTACAACCTCTGCGGAGTGTAAAACCGGTATATCAGCCTTGCTCATGGTCACGAGCGGCCTTGGAACCCTTATGGAATAGATGATCATTAATGGTTAATGATTATGAACATCGATGATACTAATGATAAAGATGCTCACTAATAATTACTGTTTATGTTATTCATTATTTATGTTTACCTGATCATGTGTTTATGTGGGCTTGTGATAAACTTGTTGCTACTCAATTACTAAAATTGTGATAATTAAAAGCTAATCGCAGTTAACCAGTGTCAGCCTTTTGAGTCTCATGAACCCCAAGTTATATTTATTGAGTACGACATGTACTTACACTTATTTTACTTTTAATTTTTTAGAAAAATTCTGGATGGGTATCAGATTGCTAGAGTTTGGAGGAATTAGGCTTGTGATCAACCAGTTAGTTGTACCTGTGAAATTGGAGTCTTCACCCGAAGATCGGAGTTGTCTTTTCCGTTGTTTACTGTCTAAGGTTATATCCTTTATACTAAGTACGTTATATATTGAGCATTGTCTTTCGATATTACTCTTATTTATAGCTATATGTGAGATTTGATTTCCTAGGCTCACATATGGTGTGTATCTGGTTTTGTTCTTAAAACCGGGTGCTACACGGCGGCCAGCAACGCGACAGCGAGGTGGGGCAGCGGCACGACGGCTAGCAGTGGCCAAGCCGTAGCCAGGCCGTGGCTAGGTCGAGGACGGCCTTGGCCAGCCAACACGCGACAACGCGTGTGCACACAGGTGGCCAAACATGGCGATGTCGTGCTCCCGAGCGTGGTGACCGCACCCACCTAGCCAACCAGCTCAAGATGATGTTCGTGCACGGATTTTAAAGCGTTTGTCAAAACTAAATCGATTTGATTGAGGCTCGACCACCTAAACCATGCTAAAGAGGGTACATCAAACTACCATACGGAACAAAAACATAGCACTGACCTTAGCTAAATTTTCCAAAATTAATTCACCAACATAGCCTTGCACACTGTTTTCAAACTTAAGGATTTTTTCTAAGTCTTGAGCTGGATTTGATTTCAAGTTCCATTTCTAAGTTATTAGAAATACTAGCTAGCAATATTATTTTCCTAAGACAAAAGTTGCATTGTCATCTACAAAGTTTGTACTTCAAACTTTATTTAAATGTCACATACATGTTTTATAATATTTTTGCTTAATAAAAATTGTTTTATAAGCCTACTCGATAACACACAAGCACTAGAACCTTTCGTAACTAAATCTTCGTTGGGCATTTTTAGTACAACCAAAATTCTATACTCACTTTTCCACATGTTCTCATGAGGTGGTTTAGTAATTGATTTAGGGCGTAACACCGAGGGTGTTACTGATGACACATTTGGATAAGAGGCCCAAGCTTTGTCTCCTAGATGTTAATGATCTCTGCATGGAGACTAGCTTTACGAGCACTAGCAGTTAAACATAAGGGTTAATCCAATCATGGCTTCGAACTCTAGATTTTGAAGAGGTCTTTTTTTTTTATTTTTAATACATATTCATAATTTTTTTTAAAATATCCCTTGTATCTGCTAAATTTCAGAAAAGAACATTGTCGTTTTCTAGTGGAACTACTTTTTAAAATCGTCCACTAGGTAAATGAATTTTACAAAAATTATCCACGGAAAAAAATGATTTTTTTAATGAAAATCATTTCAGAATACCTGAAAGTCATACTCCCCAAGAAAACATTCAAAGCTTTTACGCTGGTTTTTTAATACAATGAAGAACCCACAAGTCTTTAAAAATCTAATTTTTAAATATAAATGCTAAAAACTAAACACGACCCATTTTGGTTGTATTTAGCATCATAGGCTTTATAGTTTTGTAAATAAAATTCTTCTCATAGTAGTATATATTTGACTTTTCAGTTAATAAGCTATTTAGGCCCAAAATGTATTCTAAAAATAAGAAACATCTACCAAAAACCATTCTTTTTCCATGTAATTATCAACATATGCACTCAAGTGAAATCTAAACTTCTTAACAAATCGCATGCTTAAGATTATACTAGGTAGCGTGCCCGTGCGTTGCTACGGGACAACTAAACTTTTGTACTAAAAACACACGGATCACACGATAAGATAACAATACTATGAAATTAAATACCGACGTTAAAGTGATATTTAATATCTAAAAAACAAAGTTCATGAAATTAACATAGTCATGTAGAGCGCGGCGTCACATGCCCACAAACTCTACTGTATAGACCTTTTCGTGATGCGGCAAAGATAATGTTTTATATCGACAGGAAGAAATCTCCTATATCTGTTTCTTTCATGCGCCAATAAATCTACAAATAAGTTCTATCGCATCTCCATACTATCTTTGCGGGTTTCTGAATGCTTCCTCGTCTGCCTCGCTTTTGTAGAGTTGTTTGCTATAGGGAAAGAAGGAATCACGCAGGATAGAAAAGGAGATAATCGCCACAACCAATACGTAATGTGATTATTTTTGTTTTTTAGAGATTTGCTTTTGGAAAGAAAAATCAGAGGGAGGGGCAGCGTAGCGAGGCGCGAGACCAAAAGGAAAACTACGAGCAATTCAAGACTCAAATCCGAGCGATCATGGGGAGGAGGGATGGCAGGGTTCGGCAGACCGATGACCAGAGGGATTTTTTCACACGATGATGGTGCCTGTGATTGAGCACGATTGGTTTTGGTTTAATGCCCACGCGTTGCAACGGGAGCAACAAAACTAACACAATCAAGATGATGGTTCATGTCTATATGTTTCCCATGCAATGTTTTTAGTGAACTCTTAAGATTGAACAAGACAAACACAATCAAATTTTTCTTTTTCAAATTAATTTTTTATTGCAAGGTGCTTCGTGATTACAATTACAAAATACTGAAACATAACAAAGTGCTCCGTGATTCAACACCTAAGCTGACCGTTCGCTAGGCCTTTTGAGAATGATCTAATCATTGAAGCCTTTCCCTAAGAGGAGGCCTCAAAAACTAGTTTTCTATCATGCTTCGATCGTTGGGGCAGCACCAACACTCTCGACACGCCTCCCCAGTCGCCATCTCTGCCACCAGTGTGACTGAAACCAAATAGCTGTTGCGCTTCAAAGTTCATACCAAACAGCTATGGGGCGTGTCTCATCTTAAGCAACAATAACAACAGATATGATATCATACGGTGTTCTTGAAGAAAATACTAGGCCTAGATAGATTACCCAACATAACAGACTATAACGTGTAGCAAAGAGGCAAATGAAGATATGTGAAACAGCAGACATTAAACTCATTGCCTTTCATTGAATCTGAATTGGTTATATGTTACATGGTGTGCAGACAGTTTAACAGAGTCATCCACACTTTATTGCGATGCTCGTATGATTAAGATGAATTACAGGATTCCTTGAGAGGGTTTCTCACCTCTGCATCTTGTTACTCAATTCAATGATGTACATTGCAATGCACAAGGATTCCATGATACATTTAAGAGCTAGCCCTCTCTGCTCTACTCTTTGATAATCCTTACCGACAGAAAAGAACTCAGATTAAAAATAGGGACGGATTAAACGGAGCACTTTCGCAAAGATGGAAGGGCCATAAGCTAATATGACTTACTGACCTCATAACTAACTAATACTAATTACAGTGTATAGTGAAGAAGATTGCTGATGGCCATGCTCATTTGGTTCCTGCATCTGGCCAAATTTCCATCTTCTGGCAATAAAAAAATTCACGTAGGGGTGCTTACTAGTCATTTTCCAAGGAGTGAGTTATGTTTTGGCTTGATAATTGTCTTGCTAGTAATCAAGAGAAAAGCAATTACCTAATTGATTGCAATATCAAGAAACAAAAGCTAGTTAAACAAAAAACCAATTGTTCACGTGGTATAAGAGGGTTGCTTGGAGGCCACTGCTTGGTGCAGGCGTGGTGCTCATGACTTCATGAGCCCTAGCTTTCTGTATCAGATGTGCGTAAGGAACAAAGGTCCCTAGAACAACATTGCAGAGGAAATAGACTTACCAAGATTAGATGTTGTATGTATATACAACATCTGATATTGGTAAACCGAACAAGGTACCCTAAGTTAATGATAAAGAAAATGACCAGGATACATGAGCAATAAAGTACTAAATTTCAAACCAAATTAAACATGACATGATTACCGATAATTAAATGAAAATTAATTGGTGAAGTTGGTTTGAACCCTCTTATGGAGTTTTGGTGGTAGAACTTGGTTCATAATGAGTCACCTTACAAACACTTTCCTATGAAGAATGCAGTCTTGATGACTCACTGATTGCCAACACCTGAAAAATGCCAACCCAAAAATGTAAGAAAAAAGTATTACCTTCAAGGTAGTACATAATTGCATATGTTTGGGGCCTAGGGAGCTAATCACACAATGAAAAACGTCTCACGCAATGACCATCCCTCTCTCTGGGTTGCGCCAATTTGTTAGCCTTTAGAAGGAAGAATATGAGTTAAAGGTTTGATACATATAGTGAAAACAAATATATTGTATTCCACAGGGGCAGAGCATCTTATGCATCCTATTGTTCAATCTCTTATCCAAATATTAATTTAATAGCTGATGCAACAGTATAATTTTTTTTCATTAGTAGTGAAAAGAAGGCAACAAACCTCAACCCCATACAAACCAAGTTGTTAGAATATAAAAATAGTCGCCTGATGAAATATTTTTGACCGAAAATAGATGAAATATTATATCTTGGTCATGATATCTGAAAAATTGCATCATATCATATTTCAATTAAATTGTAGTAGTAGCAGAGAGAGTGAACAAATAAATTTGCATTGTCTGTCGCACAGGGCAGTAATCCAGAAATATAGCATATTATATGATTGTACATGGAATCAAGAGATTATTAAAATTAGGCTACATAATAGAGGTACTTAAAACATCAAAGATTCCCTAAGCAGGGAAGTTTTTAACATGCAAAGGAACTTGGGCTCAATAAGATTTGCAAGTTTAGAAGTGAAGCAACACAATAAGGTTTGCAAGCTTAGAACACAAATGGTGGAACACATTCATTCCTTTTCTGTTCGAACTGAAAGTTTACTTTTGGTTTCATAAGACATTGTTTTTTTACCAAAGAGGTAAAAATGAAGTCTAAAATTACCGGTGAACAACAATACTCCAAGTGCATCACCTGCAGAGCTCTAGTCCATAAGGAAGCTAAATGAGTAAGAAATTGCAAAGGAACCCAACCAACTAAAGGATCTCACAAAACATTGTACATAACAACCTTTATTTACCTGTATACACCAGCTCAGCTTTGTAGCGTTTATACGATGAGGAGAATCCGTCTTCCACTCCTATCCATGACTTTGGCCCCAAACAATGTAATTGGAATATGAAATGATCATGGTTATAGACAAAGTGGTATAATCAGTAACTTGTATCACTGAAAGCAATTTATCTCAAACCTAAATAATGCCAATAAAGATGGTTCCAAGTTTTCTAGGAAATCCTGAAGTTATGATAAAAGCAAAAAATCCATAAAGGGCTGTTACAAAAGGCCAACATAATATTGGAGACATTTGATTACCAGCAGAACTAAAAATATAGGTTGCATAGAAGGCAACACCATTTATCCCTCTGAGTTGCTGAAAAACCATGAAGCCAACACCCACCTATGCATATAAGATTAGCAGTTACATACCTGATAAATATTTTGAAAAGTTTCATATGATCAAATTCCAAATTCAATGACCAAAAGAGATGCGTATTCTAAAGGTATGTAGTTGAATAAATGATTCGTTACAATGACCGCATGTTGTGCCTACCAAGGTGCAAGAACAATACTGTACCTGTCCTTCTATCAGGTTGTCATGAAGATGGATACGTTTTGATAGCGCCACTCACCTGATTTTGGTCCAGTGAAGCCCTTTAGCACAGTTTTCAACTTTCCGTGACCTCACCAAGGTAGGCACACTTCCTAATACAGTCACAGCAGTATCGCGCAAAATTTTGGAGGCCATACACAATCGACATTCACGCATTCACATCCATTTGCATATACACTCACAGCCATATTTACAATTGACAAAAAAATGAGGAGAAAAAGGCATAGCATACCTGAGTTGGAGGCGACATTGTTGGCGCAGGGGCAGCGCGAGGGAGATGGCCACACGCTGGGGCGGTGGTCTGCAGGGGCTAGGCGCGGGCGAGGTAAAGCGGCCTGATTGCGCCGGCGCTTGAGTATTTGTGCTTGGCCGCCTCTGAGCTGTCGTGCAGTAGGCGTGAGGTGGGGAGCGGGCAGCATGCGACGATGGCCTGTGGCACGGAGGCCGCGCTGTTGCGTCGCCTTGACGGGGGCCGGCAATGTCGGGGCTCGCCGCGGCATTGCACGCCACCCGTGGGGGGGAGCGGCACCGCCGCCCGCGCCTCGTGCTCGCCCCGCCCGTGCGGGTGCGCCGTTGCGCGCCACCCGAGGGGGGAGGGGGCACCGCCACCCGCACCCTGTGCTTGGCCCGGCCGCACGGGTGCATCGCCGCGCCAGGGCCAGGGGGGGGCGCCCACCGCTGGTTGCTGGTCGCACCGACGTGCCGGCCAACGGTTGGTCGACGACGGCCGCGGGCGGGGCGGAGCTGGTGTGAGGCCGCGTCGTGGAGGGTGTAGGCAGGGTGATGCCGGTCGGCGAGGAGGCGACGTAGCGGCGAGGATAGGGAAGCGCACCTACGACGAACGAATAGATGGCGCGATCCACGAGGGGCACGGGGGAGATGGTCGCGATGGTGTGGCGTGCGTGGGATCGCACGGGCGTGATTGGGGGAGATGACCGCGATATGTGGCGGCGGGGGAGGATGGAGTGGAGCGCGTGATGCAGTTTGTTTTGGAAAGAAATCGCACGCAACAGAAGACCGACGGGGAGAGGAAAAGAGAACCCACGGGGTGAAGTGAAGGTGAGGCGAAGTTTTTGTCGCACCAAAACGGTGTCTTACTTTTAGTCTTTTTAGTTGTGGTAGATTTGCACATCTTTTGCATGTGCTTTGTCTAGAACTTTGGATTTCACTTGAGTACGTAAGCTAAATAATTACATGGAAACATTCAAACATATCACTTGAGCACGTAAGCTAGGTCGATCACCACCGGATATTATATCACTAGGATTTAATTTAAATTTGTTCCACAAAACATGTCATTATTATAGTTTATACATGCATGTAATCCTGTGATTTGCCAAACATACATAGACGCAACTTTGCATCTCTTGTTCACTGTAAACAAACGTTGCGGTCGATCATGTCCTCCTCGTTAGGGACGCAGCAACGAAAGCGCTGGATTTACTTGGATACGCATCTAGAGGTGACATCTCGACGAGCTTCTCCGCAACCCTTGAGAACTCGTCCATAGCATCTACAGATGGCCCGAAATGCTGCGCTATGATTGGCTCCATTACAGCTCTCAGCGCATGCGCCCCTGTCTTTGGCGCGACAATGTCATTCTGATCAGGAGATTCATGGACAGCCATCTTATCGATTGAAAATGAACCCTCAGCTTCTATTATCTCCCTCAGCTCCTTCTCTGACGGCCCGTACAATGGTATGTAGAAAGAGTCAAGTTTCTCATTATCGATCAAAACCATTGTTAAACTGCCATCGGGCCTCCGGGAACCATCTCTTAAGCTCGCATATGCAAGATCCGTGTGAAGTCATCGTTAAACTGCCGAGCGCAGGCCTTGATGCACTACAAGAAACGTGTCATCTTTTGACATCTGATATTGGTCATAATACCTGAAAAATAAGTCATAAGTTGTCATTTGTGTCACCAAGTTGTTGAAAAATAAAATGTCAAAAGATGAGCGTCTTGAATGACAACTTATGACATTTAGGTGTTTAAGTCATAACGTTATAACATCTGATTTCATGTCATAGGTTCTTTGGACTTTGCCACGTAAGCAGATGCCACATAGGATGACTCATTGATGTGGCGCTGAGATGGCAGAGTCTAGAAACATCATAAAACTGAATTTGGCCTGTTTAAAGCCATATAGCAGCCATGTATATGATGGGCCAAGCCCATTGTTAGGGCCCAATTTATTTTAAAAGTTAGCACATTTTATTTTTAAAGCTTATTCAGCCCATTTTATTATTGAGCCCATTTTTAGGCTGAGGCCACAAAATACTACTAGGACTAGCCCGCATAGCATTTTGCTTGGCCATGCCAAACCATATATTTTCTAGGTCAGCCCATTTTTTTTTTCTAGGCTACATTTTTCTAGACCAGCCGAAACAAAAACAAGCCAATTGAAAAACCAAAAAGCCCAATATATGCTTTACAATAGCATATTCAATACTCCCTCCGTTCCAAATTACAATTCGTTTGACTTTTTTGACCCCAAGTTTGACCGTTTATCCTATTCAAAAAATTAATACAAACATAGCCAAATTTAAGTCATTCTTGAAGAACTTTTGTTAATAAAGTAGTGATATTTAGCACAAATTTTTGAATATGACGAGTGGTCAAACTTGGGATAAAAAAAGTCATACGAACTGCAATTTGGAACGAATTTAGTACATAGGCCTTCCATCAATTATCAATACCATTACATTCAATGCCATATCAGACCAACCATATTCAAATCTACAGAATAAAATAAAGCACATCTTAGATACAACCGAAGTCTCACATCCTAGGTCCATTACTATTCAAACACTCACCAAAGTCATACAAAAAGCTAGATTTTACCAAATCTGACAACCTTTATGGTGTTATTACTTGCAAACGCAAGTGAGAAATAAGAGGTTAGCACATGTCAAACAAAGATCGCTAGAAAACATACTTAGACTATCATGGTAGTACATGTAACATTCACTGCCAAAAGCCAAGTCATCACAAAGTACACACGTACATACAGATACAGATTTGTATCCAAGACATGAAAGACACCATTACCCATCAGCTCTACTCTATATATTTAACAGCAACTCATTCTGAACTGAAATAAGGAAAATAGGAGACAGTAAACAGTAACTGTGGCTAAGTGAACTCCAACAAAATTCCATCAGAAAAATCTCATGTGTACACAGTATAGAGATGAGAAATACGCACCTATCTCCAGTTAGAGTGGCTTTTTTTACATAATATAGCAAAGACAAGTTCTGTAGTGTTTACTATAAAATAGAAACACAAACTTATTAAATTTTGAAACTAATGAGAAATACGTAGATATCATCAGACATAATTTAAACAAGAAAATGGGTCAGGTTGTCAAGATCTATCTGTTATCATGAAACAGAAATGTACAAAAATTCAAACTATCAGACCTTGTTGTGCCATGACTCACTAGTGGAGAAACAGGCTGTACTCCCGGTTCTCAACCGCCTTCAGTCCTGGTTTTGGAACCGGGAGTACCAAATCGGGACTAAAGGTCCCCTTCTTTAGTCCCGGTTTCGCGCCCGGGACTAAAGGCACCTTTAGTCCCGGTTGGTAAGACCAACCGGGACTAAAGGGCCTCCCGGCCTGGCCACGTGGGGCGGCCTTTTAGTCCCGGTTGGTATTAACAACCAGGACTAAATGCTTTTTTTTTGTTTCTATTTTCAATTGATGATTAGTTTTGGTTTTCGAATAGGTTTTCAAATACACATTCTACGCTGCTAATAATATACGTATTCTACACGTTTGTAATGTTCGAACATTTTGTACAAACTAAAGTATGAAACTAACGTATATATTACATGCATATACATATATTGTACGTTATTTTATGTACATATAATATGTATGTATGTGTGTATATATATATATTACAAATAAATGTTGCATTGTATATTCTATCATATCCTTGGGATAACAAAATCACTCCATCTAGTTTGGCTTCCATGTTTCGTTGACGTCATTGTAGAACTCGTCGGCGGGGTTGAGGACCTGGTCATTAAGAAATCCTACTATGGTCTATTGAATTGCTTTCAGTTGGTCACGTCGTATGACTTTTTCCTTCAACCATAGAGTCTTCAATAAAAGTTAAAGGAAAAGTATTAATATATATATATATATATATATATATATATATATATATATATATATATATATATATATATATATATATATCTATATATATATATATATATGTGTGTGTGTGTGTGTGTGTGTGTGTGTGTGTGTTGGTCACTTGATTACTTATATATATGAGCAACAAAAGAAATTGTGAATATATGAATATATTTATATAACATACTTTGAGGATCTCTTCAGGAGTTCTTTTTGTGTACGCCCCGATAAACTCGCAAACATAGTATCCGCAGTAGTTGTTCCCCTGTTCTTGCCTCAGAACCCACTTTTACGAGAAAAAGATCCGGTGAATTGAAAGCATACATGGTGTTAATTGAATTATATATATATATATATATATATATATATATATATATATATATATATATATATATATATATATAGGGAGAGGCTATTCAATAGCCGGCTACAAAATAAGTTATTCTGTAGCCACCTTCATTTACTATAATTTTATATACTAATTTACCATAATGTAAATATATATTTATGATAGTTGGGTTACTATAACACATGGGGATATTTACCATAACATTATATTAAACCACTTAGTAAGGAGTTACTATAATCTCATAAATTAACATAGTAATTATCATAACTCAAAGTGGCTACAGAATAAGTTATTCTGTAGCCAGCTACAGGATAGTAGTTCTATATATATATATATATATATATATATATATATATATATATATATATATATATATATATATATATATAAATGTAGATAGTACTTACTTTGTATGCGATTACATCTAGTGGCGCTTTGCAATGTTTCATGTGGTGATTCTCAATGAAACTTTTCCAAACACTGCGCCCAATAAAATAAAACATTAATTTGGTCTTTAATAATTATTGCAGTTAAGAGATCGGGATATATATAGTTGCTAGAGAGACCATATTACCATTGGATAATATCTATCATGTCTTGGTACTCTGTTTGCTCTTTTCTTAACGAGTCTAAGATTCTCAATCGACTATTGGCCATATCGATGACCATCAATATCCAGTGATTGCTGCATATGTTTTTATACACAAATATGATCGACATTAACTAAAGTCAACATATATGTATATATATGGGAGATAGCTTAGCTAGTAAGCAAATAATTGAACAAATGTCCATATGATCGACATTAATTATTTAACACTCACTTGAAGTTGTAGGGGAAGAGTATGTCCTTGTTTTGTTGGTTCACAAAGAACCTCCTGAGATTTTTCTCTTTGAGTTCAACTTTCCATTGAGGTGGGGGATTAGGGTGTTTGAATACGACATTTGGATCAACGAAACCAACATCATTATCCTTTCTCTTTCTGAGTTCTGTCATCTCATATCTGCATATATAAAAATATAGTGTGAGGATATATAATGTATATATATACATGTAGCTTTATATATACACACTTTAATAGTAGAAAATAATCACACTTACAGACAATAGCAGCTAATGAGACTTTTGTCGAGAGAGTCCATGTGGCATAGTTGGTGTAATTCTTCAAACTCGACATATATAACATCATCGCCACGGAAGTAATGTTGGTTTCTAACTCTGACAGTAACACAGGCCTCTCCCCATTCACACGCTGCCATGTACCACTTGTTTAGCAGGTACATTTGCGTACCCAGTTCACCTAAGGCCTTAGGGTTGTATAGACTCTTTTCATGTTCAAATTTCTTCCAAGGATCCACTTTCGGAGCAGATGGTCTTTCAACGAGCACTTGGGCAAGGTCCAAACCAGTTTCCTCGTAAAACCGAACCAACTCCTCAAAATCAACGTCTAAGTCTAAGTTCGAACCATATTGATTATGAACGACAAGAGAGGGGACTGATTGTTGCGATTGTTGTCCGAGTTGTGCAACACCTTTCCCTGGTCTAGTCTTTTTCTGCGCCGCCTCAAATGACTTGGTGAGAGAGCGGTCGTAGTCCGATTTTGGCCGGGTCTTTTGAGATTCCCGCTTTTTCTGGTCCACCTTCTTTCTTAGAAGATCTGGAGGTAGGTAGAAGTATGATTTCTCCGGGTTCTCCCTCTCTTCTTGTTGCTTTTTTACTTTTTCGAAGAAACTGTCCACATCTTTTTTTACTGCAGCTTTTAATTCCTTTTCACTTTTCTCGAAAGATAGTTTTTGGGGAATAACTGGATTAGATGAGGCTTTCTTCTTTGCCGGCTGATGGGACAACGACTTTGTTTGCGGGGCAGACCTCTTAGGAGCTGGCTTCCTCTTAGTCATCAAGGGAGGCGGGGCAGCCATTGGAGGCGTTGGAGACCTCCTTGGAGGTGGCGGCGGTGCCACCTGATTGCCCGGAGCACTATGATGATCTGGAGATTGAATAATTGGACTTAGGTTGGCGGAGGCCCTGATGTGTGATTACAAAAAAAGAATAATTAGGTATAAGAAATTGTTATTATTAATCATGCATGTCAATAGAAAGTTGTTTCGTTCACTTTTGTCCGCACCTATTGTCTGGCAGTTGAGGAAGCGCGCGGTGGACTAGAGACCCCGGGAATAATGATGTAGCGCTTGCGCCATAGTATGAATGTTTTCTCTGCTTCTCCTAGAGTCTTCTCCCCATCACCTCCTGGAATGTCAAGAGGCAGGTCACTAAAACCTTTGTTAACTCTATCAACTGAGACGCTAACATAACCAGGTGGTATTATTGCCTCATGGATTCTTGGTGTCTTGGTAGGATCTGGAGGAGAAAAAACACCGAGAGCCACCTTGATTGTGGCATTCTCTTTTGGAATATGTAGCTCACATGATGTAAACGGTGCAGTGATGTCATCCACGGGGAAACGTAGCATTGCGTCATCTTGATTTGGCAACTCTGTGGAAGCGCAACTGCTTTTCAACTGATCAGGGGGGCTAATATTAATGTTCATTCCTGGATCTGATGCCTGCCTCTGGGCACTCATTGCTATTTGCTATTGCTTTATGATTTCGTCCTGCATTCTAAAGGTCTCTCTAGTCCCGGACGTGAAAAATACCGGGACTAAAGCCAAATTTCGAGCTGGATCAAAGGTCGTTTCTCTACTAGTGACTCGAATAGTTTGACAATGATAAGCTAGACACTTCAAATTGTCAAAAATTTACAGCAACCCAATTTGATTAAGAGGTATTCAATTAAATAAATTATAGTAGCATCCTTACTTCATTTCAGAAACAAACAAAGGCAAAAAAAATTCAAACAAGCAGATCAAAAGTTCTAACAATAGTCAGCTGTAGTCCAAATCCAATACCGATCACCCACTCATTTTGAAAATATATATGATGTAGCACAGAGACATTAACTAGCCTTATTGAAATAATGTACCATATGTATCAACCCACTTCAATATTTTTTTATTGAGAAAAAGAATCTAATTTTGCTAAATTACATTTTATTTCAAGCAATAATAGCACTGCAGGTTCACATTCCAGGTCATGGGAAGATCAAAATGGACATCACAAAGGCACGGATGAGCTCGCAGCTGTCATTTCCCCTTAAACACAAGAGCAAGTTTCTATCTAACGCATAACAAGGAATCAAAAGCAGATAACTATCGTCATAAATCAAAGGTGAGCTGAAGAACTCATATACTTGCATAATACTAAAGCTAACATGCTACACTCTCATGAACCTTATAATTGAAATTAAACCTTTCTTGTGCAGATACTAAAAGGACTCATATACTTGCATAATGAGAAGCTCATTATACACCGTGATCTGAAGCCATCGAATATATTGATAAAAAATCATAGGGTTGAAGTAAAAATATCAGACTTTGGTGTAAGTGCCATTATTTCTAGCTCCTTTGGACAACGCGATATATTTATTGGCACATACAACT
The DNA here is from genome assembly GCF_019320115.1 of Miscanthus floridulus. NCBI lineage: Eukaryota > Viridiplantae > Streptophyta > Magnoliopsida > Poales > Poaceae > Miscanthus > Miscanthus floridulus. The sequence goes on from NC_089597.1 coordinate 18,058,638, forward strand.
ACATGGCGGTGAGTGCAAGATTTTCAGCTCACAAATGTGTCTTCCAGTTTGGTGTGAAATAATCTGAATCTTACTAGCTCTGATGACCCAAAGCAATTTTTTCTGTTCTTGACAGCCAGAAAGAATCAGTGGAACGAAACATGGTTGAGTGATATCTGGAGTTTGGGACTAGTGATACTGGAATGTGCAACCGGCAACTTTCCGTTTCCTCCTTGTGAAAGCTTTTATGAACTTCTCGCGTAGCTGTTGTTGAGCACCACCATCTGCACCATGGGACCAGTTTTCACCAGAATTCTGTGCGTTCATTTCTGCATGGTAAGCATACACTGCTCTACACCAATGCTGCCCCTATAGACATCCTTACCTGTGATTAAGCTACTCGAGACATGTTAGCAATTATTTTTGCATTGGCAATTATGAACTAGTATTTTAAAATGACATCATGGGGGTGCTTGCATTTCTTGTTCATGGTTTTATTGCTCGTCAAAATATGCCTGCTTTGTATATTACATATGCACAGAAAAACATGTAGAAGGTAACACCAAGAAAGTTTGGATCATATGTTTCCATCTATAATTGCTGTGTCTTGGTATTCTCTATCTGCGGATGTGTCCAGCTCTGTAATCTGTCCAGAGAAGGTTACTATCTGATGCATATGTTTTCATTGTGATTTTGGTAAGCCAAAAAAAAAACAGCTTCACATCTTCATGGTCATTTCAGGAATGGTCTGCAAGACTAAACCACTTATCTCACCCTTCCCTTCCTGTTGTCTTCGATGCAGAATCATCCATTCCTGAGCATGTATGATGACCTGCATATAGATCTTGCTTCATACTTCACTACCGCAGGATCTACCCTCGCCACCTACAAGTAATAACAGTGTCCTTGTTGTTTTTGTGTATCCATTTTTGTGCACAGAAGTGATACATTTTCTTTTATATACAGTTCCAGGGAACTCTATTTTTTTGTCCTCCTTAAGCAAAGGGTGTGGCGACTGAATCCAAGCGTGGTATCGATCTCCTGGAAGGACCGGTAACACCTCTGGAAGCTGATGATGTGCAGAGCTGTAGTTTACTGACACCAATATTCGAAACCCCCCTGCCCCCGCTTCTCTCTTCTTTCCATCTTCGGACAAGGCTTGGGTTGTGTAATGATCTTTGTGTGTGTCATGTGATTGGTTCCATCAGTATACATATATGACATACATGTACATCATTTTAGGATGAATGAGCATGGAAGTTTTGCCTATCTATATATCGGCATCACCGTTTGGTCATGTTTGTTTCACCTTGTAATGTATTGGCTCAGTTATTGGATTGGCCATTATCTAATTTGGTGTATGACTCAAGTCCAAATTTTCTTGTATCCTGATGTCTTTTTTTTTAAAGACTCAAGACATTCCGGTATCGGTGATGCTGGGTGTAGGGCGTCCGTCCGCCCAGACGGTGCCGATGGTGGGCCACGATATAGCCCAACAACCGCATCTTATCTGCTCATCCAACCGTTAAAAAAACACTCACCTGACCGCAGCGCCGCGACACCTCTCTATGGCCATGCTCCACCGTGACGCCTCGGTGACGGTGCTCTCCACCGTGCTTCTCTATCCACCGCGCCTCCCTCTCCATCTGGCCTCAGCTCCGCATGTCGGCATCTCCGTGCCAGAGCACGGCATGCAGCACAATTTCCTCCCTCTCCACCACGCCTCCCGCTCGCCGCGGGCATCTCCAGTGCACGGACCCACCGCAGCCTTCTCCACGAGACCTGCCACGACCTTCTCCACCGGAGCAGCGAGCTTCGTGCCACCGGCGAGCTCTACATCGATGAACTCCACGCGCCGACGAGCCTCCATTCCCAAGCAGCAAGGAGATGTTGGGGTAAAGCGCACGTTGCAAACGTATGTTCAAGTGTTTCAGAGGTATGTTGCAAGTGTTTCATATGGATGTTGTAAAAGTAGATTAAGATGTTGCATATGCTGCAAGTGTTTCAGAGGTATGTTGCAAGCGTTTGTTCAAAGTGTTTTATCTGTTTCAAACGTATGTTGCAAGCGTTTTGATCTAGATGTTGTATATGTTTCACACATGTTACAAGAGTATGTTCCAAATATTTAAGCCGTTTCATTCTTATGTTGCAGTAAGTATTTCATGTTGCAAGTTTTTTTATCTGGACGTTGCATATGTTTCACACATATGTTGCAAGTGTATGTTCCAAATGTTTCATATGCTTCAGACTTATGTTGTTTTTAAGAGTTTCATGTTGCAAGTGTTTCGTGTTTCGGAGGTATGTTCAGAGAGTCATGGGGGCACGACCCAGGTGCTGGGGAAGGGGCACGACGAGCCAGGGCCAACAGATGGGGCGCACGATGCGCCTGGGGTCCTGCGGACGGGGCGTGCTTGTCCTCATCCGGGCTCTCGGGTCTCGCCCGCGCGGAGAGAGGAGGGGGGTGTCAGGGGGAAGGAGTGGCGGGCGTAGCCAGGGTGTGGGTGTGGTGTGAGGCGAGGCAGAAGGTAGCGGGTAACGCGTGTGAGGCGGGACGAGGAAGACAGGGGACGGATGTGCACATGTAGCAACAATACCCCAGCGGCATGCATGGGCGGGCGTGCTGGGGCAGCAGCATGCACGGGCCGCCCAGACACGCTCATCTGCTCCGGATGTCCGGACGCTAGTAATTCCCTTCCGGTATATATTATGGTGGCGTTCAGGGTTGAAGACATTGGTGATGTACTGTTGTGTTCTGTTAGCCCGTTGTGGGCTACATGTAAATGGCTTTGGGCCGACTTGAGTCAGTATGAGTGGTGTGAGGCCCAAGTCAGTACAGGCTCGTATAAATGACGGCCCGATATTGTGTCAGCTCTAGATATGGTAGCTAGCTCTCCTAGCGCTCAACCCTATCCTGCTCCTTTTTTTTACCCAAAAAACTGTAGGGGAGATCCCCACAGTGAGATTTTAAATTATATTAAACAAACTATGCATATTTAATCATGTGATGAGACTTAGTTTGGAAACAAGTTCGCACTAGGTCTAATCTATTTGGTTACGAACATCATGCACAAAAGAAGAAAGTAATGAAAAATTCTCATGGAATATTACATACGGTCCTTATTGCGACCGGGGCAGCTGTCTTCAGCTCGCCCATTGCCAAAATCCATTTATCAAACATTTTACTTAACACAGACTACCTGCCTTGTGCCTGAAACATACTATAGGGTTCTTTACTAGCTTTTTTTTTTTTAATTTCTCCCATTTCTCGATAGAGCTCGGACCCTTTCCTTTAGTTCCTAAAGGTGATGACACATTTGGATAAGAGGCCCAAGCTTTGTCTCCTAGATGTTAACGATCTCTCCATGGAGAGTAGCTTTACCAGCAGTAGCAGTTAAAAACAAGGGCTAATCCAATCATGGCTTCAAACCCTAGATTCCGAAGAGGTCTTTTTTTATTATTTTTAATACATTTTCGTAATTTTTTAAAAAATATCCCTTGTATCTGCTAAATTTTAGAAAAAAAATTGTCGTTTTCTTGTGGAACTACTTTTTAAAATAATCCACTTGGAAAATGAAGTTTACAAAAATTATCCACGGGAAAATGATTTTTTTAATGAAAATCGTTTCAGAATACCTGAAAGTCATACTCCCCAAGAAAACATTCAAAGCTTTTACACTGCTTTTTAATAAATTTGTCGATCTAAAATGAAGAACCCACAAGTCTTTAGAAATATAATTTTTAAATATAAATGCTAAAAACTAAGGACGATCCATTTTGGTTGTAAGCATCATAGGCTTTATAGTTTTGTAAATAAAATTCTTCTCATAGTAGTATGTTTGACTTTTCAGTTAAGCTATTTAGCCCTAAAATGTATTCTAAAAATAAAAAAAACATCTACCAAAAATCATTCTTTTTCCATGTAATTCTCAACGTACGCACTCAAGTGAAATCTAAACTTCTTAACAAATCGCATGCTTAAGATTATATTTGCACGTCTTTTGCATGCACTATGTCTAGAAACTTTGGATTTCACTTGAGTACCTAAGCTAAGTAATTACATGGAAACATTCAAACATATCACTTGAGCACGTAAAGCTAAGTCGATCAACACACCGGATATTATATCACCAGGATTTAATTAAAATTTGTCCCACAAAACATTTCATTATTATAGTTTATACATGCATGTAATCCTGTGATTTACCAAACATACATATACGCAAGTTTGCAACTCTTGTTCACTGTAAACAAACGGTGCGGTCGATCATGTCCTCCTCGTGAGGGACGCAGCAACGAAAGCGCTGGATTTACTTGGAGAGAACTCATCTAGAGGCGACATCTTGATGAACTTCTCCGTGATCCTTAAGAACTCGTCCATAGCATCTGCAGATGGGCCGAAATGCTGCGTTATGATTGGTTCCATTACAGCTCTAACTGCGCGCGCCGCTGTCTCTGGCGCGACAATGCCATTCTGATCAAGAGATTCATGGACAGCCATCTTGTCGATTGAAAATGAACCCTCAGCTTCTATTATCTCCCTCAGCTCATTCTCTGACGGCCCGTACAATGGTATGTAGAAAGAGCCAAGTTTCTCATTATCGATCAAACCCTGTTAATAATCACCACCAAATATTTATATACTAATATATATCTAGTAACTGCATATGCGTACGTGATGGTTGACATATACAATACCTTTGACGCCATTTCGTGTAGGATGGCATTTGTGAATTCCAAAAACAGAATGGCACTCTGCCCAAGAAGGGAGAAAACCATCCGGCCTCCAGGAACCATCTCTTGAGCTCGCATGTGCAAGATCCGTGTGAAGTCATCGTTAAACTGTCGAGCATAGGCCTTGATGACTGTGGAACGTCGAGCGCGCCTCACCTTCTCATCCCTGTCGTAAAACGGGATTCCGTTCCTCACCAGGTCTTCAGGTGCCTGTTAATGTTATATTTTCCGGCCGGTTAATGCAATCTAGAAAAAAGCTACGTATATAAAAAAAAGAAGAAGAGATATATACTAACCTTTGAGAGCCAGTGCAAGCTAGCGGTCGAGCAGACTAGATGAAGGCTACTTTTGTTGAAGAGACGCCCGTGAAATGAGCCGGGGACGATGCTGGTTAAGACAGGAGGACTGAAGCTTTCTTGGGTTTTTATGTACGTGGCCAGGCTCCTGATGACCAGGTTGAAGTCGTTGCTTGGGAGGTCGCTGAGGTGTATGCAGAGCTCCGGTGGCTGCTGCTGGAGCTCCGAGCAGCGGCGGCGGACGGCGTCGACGGCCGTGGACACGAGCACAAGCGTGTTTGGACCGGAGGAACAGCCCAGGTCGGCGATCGCCATGCCACCGCAGTATGCGTTGGCAGTGACACCATCGTCCTTGAGCAGGCTTGCCACGGCTTCTTCTATCATTGGCTTTAGCTTGCTTTGCAGCCCACTCTGGATAGTAGATGCATGGAAAATTCTCACATTAGTAATCTGGATAGAAGGAAATAATATTTCTACAATTATCAACGGAAAACACATATACTCTAGTTTTCAAATTGACAAAAAATATTTTTTTTATCTATAAAAATATTTATTAATCATCATTCGGAGGCCCCTACTAAACTTCCAAACTACTTGTACCAAATATGTTATTCCCCCCATCAGATTTTCTTCTTGTTTCGAGCATGCAAGTACACTTGTAGTTACTACTAGTTCTGAAATGCTGTCCGAAGCCTCAAGTTCTGTCCAGAACCGCATTAAGAACGCGACAGTCTGATTAACCCTGGCTGACTCTCTAAATATGCTGCGGTCAGGGGCTACACTCATCGGATGCGTCTTCCATGTCAGAGGGGCGAGCCTGAGAAAGGCAAAGTCGCCATTGCTCGGGGCTCGGGGACTCAGTCAAGACATGAAAATTCCCCACTATGGGGAGCCTCGACCAAGCCACTACCCGCACGGCCGTCCCGGCGGTTCGGAGTTAACAATCATGCCGAGCCAAGCTAGAAGCCAGCTTCAGAATCTGTCAGACGCTCAGAGTCCGACAGGCGCAAAAGCACTACACTACTGTCCCATTTCACAGTCACGAAGCATTGTCGGCCACCCCCTCGGTAGGGTCAAGCCCGGAGCATGACGCGCCAGGACAAGGAACTGTCGGAGCCTGACGTTGGGGACTCCGGGCCCACTTGGCAACCCCCAGGCAGAAGGAGCCTAGAGTGTCAAAGAAGCCAGGAGAAGGCTCACCCGAGGAAGGCCCCGCTACGGCAGACAGCACCCAGCGGTCAGCACCGGGTGTAACACCTCCAGCGTTACATGAGCCCCTTAGCACTAAACATGTAATTATTAACTTGTTAATAATAAATTAGAGCGAGATTAGAGTAGACGAGAACTCAAAAATAGAAGAAAATAAAATATCTAGCTTGTGAATCAAATTTAAATTTGAGCTTTGTTGAATTTTTTCTTATGCCTAGACGTTGCTAATTGTCTAAATTAGTAAACTGATAGAGAGATATATATAGGTATATATACATTCACGTATTTAGTTTGATAAGCATGATTGCTATATTAATTAAAGTAGTGTGCAAACTTATGTCTTCTCGAGTGTGTCTCTATAGATAAGTATACGTTTAACATACAATAAATATATACATGTGGGTAGGGATATTAGTGATAAAGAAATAATGACATATTTGTAATTTCATAATTATTTATATATTTTTTGGTAAAAGAAAAAGAAAGAAAATGACGAAACACACGTACGCCACACACGTACACAACGCACTCTTGGACGCCTGTGTGCACGCTTAGCCTCGTCCCTGCCTTGCTGCACGCTGGCCTCATTGCCAGCCTCGCCTCTGCGGCAGCGCTGCTGACACCGCTTCCCGGCGGGCTGTCCCACTGCCGCTACCGTGTCCTAATCTCATGCTGGTTAGCCGCGTCGGAATGTGGGCTGCGCGCTGGTTCTTGTCGCCGCTGTGACGTCGCAGTTGGTGATCGTGGCACATTCCTCGCCTCTTGATCCATCTACCCCGTCATACATCCATGCCGTTTCGCAGTCATCGTGTAGGGTCCGTCGGTTCCAGCTTCTAGGGTGACAAGGCACCTCACTGCCGTCCTGACCGCCAGACGACGTGGTGCGTCTCTCGCTCAGAGTCAGTCATCTGATTTGTTGCTTCTGGGGTGACAAGGCACCTCTCGCAAGCGCGCCCAAGTCCGCAGTGCCCCGCCGTCGTCGCGCCGTACCACCCACCCGCCCGTCAATGGTTTCCCCTGCGAGCAACCACCGCCGATGTCCCGCTGCTCGCATCCAGCTCACGTCGGGCCAGCATCTCCACCAGCCATCGTTTCCCCCTCGCCTCTATGCGCCTCCTCGCCGGACCTACCGTGGCTGGAGCCCCACGACGCTCTTCCGCCGGCGCAGCCCCAATCGGGCGTCATCGACGTCGCCGTGGCCATCGCCTGGCCATGGACGCCACCATCCCGGCCCGCGCCCTCCTCCTCGCGCATGCGCGCCGCCACCGCGTAGCCACCCGCGCTAGGAGCACCTCATCGCCGGCGTGCCCTCACTGTAGAGCCGTCCGGACGCCATGCCGCGCCGCCACCAGACGTGGCCCTGCTGCTGTGGGCCACCTCACTCCATGCTGTTGGCACCCATGGATGCGGGTTGGTCCCACGCACCATGCGACCAGTCCTCCGCCACCGTCGTGCCTTCCCCGGCCGAAAATCGGCCACCGGCCGGATTCTCTTGTCCGTGCTCTGCTTGTATGGAGGACGAGAGGGACCGCGTGGTAAGAATAAAAGTTTTCCAGGGTCCCAATGTAATTTTTGTGACTCATACGAATAGTACATGCTGGACTGTGGGTTAGTTTCGCATAAGTGTCGCCCCCCTGGTTGGGCCGCGCCCCGCCTGGGCCGCTGGTCGCGTGCCCCGCCTGGGCCTTTGGCCGGCCTGCTCTTGCGTGCTGGGCTCCCCCGCCTGGGCCGCCGCGCCCTTTACCGCGCCGCTAGGCCGCGCCTGGCTTACAGGTCGCGTGCGCGGCTGCTGGGCTGTTTTGCCACCGGCCCTTTCTATTTTTCTAAATGCTTTTCTAATATAGGTTTCTAGTTAACTTGTAAAATCAATATAAAATAGTATAAGAATCTAAAAATTGTGAAACTAATTTTCTTTGGTTCCTAAAATCAGGATCTATTTGTTAGTATAATTTGTTCACCTAGTTTTAAGATGTTTCTAGGGTTGCTCTAATTGATTTAGAATGCTTAATATTATAAAAATGTAAACTTGTAGGAATTTTTGTGAGAAAATGGTGATAGTGTTGGCTCTCAAAATTTTACAGTAAATTACTAATATTATTAGCTGCTCACTATAATTTTTGTAGCTCTAGAGTAATTAGTTTGCTAGATTGATAATAATGCCCTATTTCGAATAAAGATTAAATCGATAGAATAGTTTAAAGAAACACCTTGGAATTGTATGACTAAAACACTTGTTGGGAGATGACACCTTTCTCGACGATGTTGATGCGTAGATTAGTACGGTAGTCATTAGAGCTAGCTTGTTAGTTCGTAGTATGTACTCCATTTTAAGAGTTGTTGTTGCCTCGTTAATTATCTATTGCATCATTTGCATCAATGCATATCATATAGGTACGATGATGGATCAACAGATCAATTGAAGGATGATTGGGAATCTGAAGATAGTGTAATGATATTCTCTCTAGGAGATGATGCAATGGGCTTTTTATTTAGATGATGGTTGATGCTCTGAAGATGCAGATACTAACTTTTTAGTATATATCTTACCCAGGCAAGCCCCGGTGTATAACCCCTACTTTTCTGCACTTTAAATTATATTTGTGCATTAAGTTTTAAGGAGTTGAATGAAACCCACTTGCATATATATATATATATATATATATATATATATATATATCTTTATCCTATGAGTCTTACTAGTACGACAGGATCGTGTAGATTGCTATGCTACAGGACTCCGGTAGAAGTTGAGTGATTGTCTGTCACTCACGAGAGATAGGAAATATATTACTGTATTATTATCACTTGGAATATATAAATGGTGAAAGGAAAAATAGAGACCGGGCAGGGATATGGTTTAGGTATTGGTGGATGTAAGAGGTTGTGTCCTGTGACCAATGGGGCATAGCTTAGTTACACTATTTTCCCTGTCTGTGTCGGTTAAGGACCGGTCGTTGCATTGGGTTCTAGACAGGTCACAGACTTATTATCTCGAGCACATACTTGGGTATAGACGCAAGAAAGACTTGTTACTCTCTTGTCATGTGTTCTGGCTCTTTCTGGACCGACTATCAGGGTCGTTTTTGGGTGGAGGTTCTTGCATCGCATTGAGTCCGAGACTCAAGGGCAGAGGCTTGGAGTCCCAGTTTGGACGGAGACCTAGACCCCGTGACAGGAGGGTAATGGGTTGGTACTGCTTGTACCCGGGGTACAAGCGGGGCGTGTGTTTCAGGGTACCCAACTAGGCACATTGATTCGTGAATCGTCGGTGTTCCGGTATGGCTTGTCTACAGTCTAGCAACGTAGTAAGAACTGGAAGATAAAAGATGAAAAAAGGAAATCAGATTACTTACCACCTGCTTGAAAGTAGCATATGTGCTTGCATAGAATGGTTACTTAATGAACTAATGATGACTGCTAATAAAATCGAATATAAGGACGCACATTTAGTAATGCTTCTGCAGATGCAATAAACCCACAAGCCAGATAGCCTTGCATATCATTGGAGTCTTTTGTTTTTTCCTGTCGAGTAAGTCTTGCTGAATATAATTGAGTACTTAAGGTTTTATTTCTCCCTGTTGCAAGTGACAGGTGGATTCTAGAGCTGACCCTTGTGTGTGGATCCCTCTTGGTGGGCTCAGAGAGGATTCCTTTACGCTGTGATCATAGTTTTATTTATAACTCTCACCAAATATTTTATTAAATGAAAGTTTATAATTTGTTGTCGTAGTTTATATATCAATATTTCATCACGTCATAAATAGATGTTTAATTTTGCGGTAACTCTGTTCACATGTTTATTTTCCGCTGTTAAATTAAATTGTTCATAACTCTGATAACATGATTACATTCTGCTGTTATAACCATAAATATTATACTCTAATGTTGTATTAAAAGTAATGTAAGAAATGGCTTAAGAATGTTGTAAGTTTTATTCTCTCATTTGTGATCCTGATGGCAAAAAATGGATTTTCGGGTTCTCCCCTGGGGTGTGCCCAACAGAACTGCGTAATTTGGTGCTCCCTTGAGTACTTAGTGTCTAATAGAAGACGAGTACTACTGGGAGGCATTAGATTAGGCGGTTCTGCCACACCAGGTTGCAGCACAAGTGTTAGGAAGTGGTTATGGTTTTGTTGGCCCCTAGCTAGAATACAAAGAAGGATCGACGGCGCCATGAAGAAGAAGACCGAAGCCCAAGGTGAGAAGCCCTAGGTGAAGAACCATTCGCTTTGTACTGCCCCATGCCCTCCTCACTATATAAGGGAAGGTATGGGCTCTCGCAGAAGGGGGCAATCGGACCGAGACCCGATCGGACGATCTCACCAAGAACCCTAAATCAACATAGTGCTACCCCCTACCACTCTCTCTCTCTATATATATTCCTCCATTGTAATAACTTTGGTTGGAGCATTCAGTACACCAGATTTCATAATCACTGCTAGGTCAGAACCCCCTATTACTGTCGGATTTGGCTTCGGCGGTGGACAATCGACACCCTCATCACTGTTGGGTCTACAACGGGCAATAATAAGATGCAACACATGTGACTATATAGCTGATGTTGTTCTTTTAATTACACAATTTTAAATCTTATATTGTATATATGACACTTCAAACAATCTCAAATAAAGAAGTTGTTAACTGCAAAGTTGTAGATCTCGTCGAGTGTTACAAATTTGATGTTGACTTCATCTCCATTCGACATTGCTAACCATCTCAAATATGATATGAGAACTCTTGAACTTGTAAATCATCTCAAATGAAAAAGCTGTCAACCATAAAGTTTTATCTCTTTAAATTCTATAACTTTGACATAAAGTATATCTTAATCCGATGTCATAAGAAAAAAATATGATTTTTTATGGAAAATAGTTTATCACTATCGGTTCGTGGCCACACACTAGCAGTGATGGGTGGACCTATGACTGCCGGTTCGTGGCTTCAATCGGTAGTGATAGTACCATGTCTACCGATGCCAGTTAGAGCCACGAACCGGTAGTGATAGTTCACCTATCACTACCAGTTGTGCTATCACTGCTAGTTGAAGTCACAAACCAACATTGATATCCTGATCACTATCGGCTCCACCATAATCGGCCGTGATGGTCCAGCAGTGATTGTGTGTTCTGGCATAGTGATTCCTAACACGAAGAGCATGAAACTACTGGATGTAGTGCTCAGGATAAATCTCTCGTGTTCCTGAGTGTTTTGAGTGCTTAAGCCACCGGAGGTCCGACCCCTATGAACAACACAATGCTTGCCGTGCACTACTTGAAAAATGATTTTAGGACACATGATCAAATCATTTTCGGAGTCGGGCACACCTAGCGACTGCCTCCGTAAATGCTTAGGGAGGCCTAGGAAAACGCCCATCTCCGAAAATCATTTATGGAGACAGACGTCCTAAGATGACCGTCGTCTCAAAAAATCATTGATTCGGAAGCTGGCATCTTAAGATGTCCGGATGTGCGGCTCCTTTATTTTTTCGGGATGTTTACGACTAGTTTTCGGTGGTTGCAAAACTAATTTATTTTTAGTCGTGCAGTTGTTCTCCAAACTATATGAAATGTATCTGACAGTGTCTCGAAGAGTCCTCTTAAATTGGGGGGCTTTGACAGGAATAAGAATAAGCCTGAAGAAGGTCCTTTCTGGAATGAAACAAACAAAGAGCCATGGGCTGTGATATATCAAGTTCTCCATTGCCCATCTCTTCTCGCGTTAAATTCAGTTATTAATTGATGAATCCATGTGGTCACATTTTATGACAGACACAAGACGATTCAAATAGCATAATAATTAGACCAAAAAGAGACGCTCAAAAAGATACATGGTTACCTGAACAGTGGAGTTGCGAGCGTAGCTTGTCTCTCCGTCTCCAGGAACCATGTGCAGAGTTTCCTCCACTACTAGTCCGGCTGCCATGGCGTCCGCTCTGTCTCTCCCTCACGCAGTTTTCGCACGACGGTTGCACAGCACCACCAAACTAAACCAGTATGTAGTTGCCAAAATCCAACAGATAGCAAGGCAACATGTCAGACGTACGTTGAGGATTACTGGTCTTTATAGTTGAACTCGGATTGCAGAAATGTGTACTAGTGGGTCAACTGCATGCAGCCATCTTCTTCTCAGATACCGTATCTCTATTCTCCACGGCACTAGAAGTGGATGGATCTGGATGTCTAGATATCAGAAACATCCGATATCCATATCCTTTTTAGTTTAAAAAGGATATCTGTATTCGTATTCGTATTCGATTTATGTTGAATGGATGTATCCATATTCGTTTTTGAAGATTATTCTCTATCCAATTCCATATCCGTATCCAACCAAAATGAGAAATATCTAATATTATCCGTTTCTGTGAAATACAAATTATTTTAAAACCATCTAAATCTTATAATTATGACTAATTAACTATGTAAATGATAATAATTGTAATATAACAGATGATATGTACCATTATTTAAAAGTTATCTATAGCTAATGTAATTTTAGTATTATTATCGATATATAAATCTAAAGTTTAATTAATTATAATATGGCTAATAGTATTAATTAGTATTTTATTTTATTTATATACTTCTACAATTTATTTTTATTCATTTGAATTTAGTAATTAATAAATTATCTCTTATTTTCTTATATTTTATATATTTAATTATTAAAATATTTTTGGTAGTTGTCTTTATCCACCGTGTTATATAGCTATATATTAAATTCCTTCATCCATAATGATTTTATTATACTATGAAACTATCGATAAGCAAATAGATATATGTTATCTTCGAAATAAAGTGGATATCGGAATTCGAATCCGAATTCGAGATATCCGTTTTACATTAGTATTCGACAGTATCAGTATTCGTATTCGAATTTGAATTAAAATGTGGTTAACAGTGGTATCTGAATCCATATCCGTCTCAATCCGATCCGAATCCATCCTTAACTAGATGAGACTCTTCTTGTCATTTTATGGGCTCGTTCTTATCGATTCCACTTCCACACCGGGCTGAACACTCCTGAAAGCAGTAGATCAAATGTTGTCCGTGTATTTTGCACTCCCCTGTCTCGAAATGTGATATTTTTCTTTTGCCTACGTGCGGAACTGTACCGAGTTCAGCAAAATTTATAGAAGGAAAACAATAACATTTACGATACCACCAAATAATGATCGTTAGATAGATGATGAAATACATTTTTATAAGTTGTCTCCTTGATGTTATATAGATGTTAGTAAATTTAGGATAATTTCATTTTTGATAAATTCAGACCAGTAGTTTGACTTTTGATAAATTTGGATCCATTGTATTTCAAAATAAAGGTATTAACTTTATTGGTTGACTCATTTAATTGTACAATTTGTTTGCACTTATAACTGGTTAACTCAAGTTGGTGACATTTTGATTACCTAACTGGCTGACTTATGAGATTAGAGCAACTCCACCAGATCCCCTTTCCTATTTTCCTTAAATTCTAGTATACTCAGAGTTTAAATTCTTCTCAAAGTAGGAGGTTGAGAAAACTAAATTTCAGAGTATAGGGGATATATGCTCTAGCTGATTGAGAAAGCCTCAGCCCTTAATATATGGAGAAAATTTTGTATTTGGCCCTAAAAATAATGCTCCTTTCTTATTTGACATCGAAACTGAAAATCTTTCCTATATGTCCTGAACTCGAGTTTTTCTTTCTTATTTGACACTTCCGTCAGTCTGAGTTGTTAACGGTGTCAAGTCCTATGTGAAAAGTCCATTTTACCCCTAAAGTTTTTTACTAGTCCTGGTATTCCATGGTTAATACTGCTATCTTTTATGAAACATTGCAGTTTAAGATAAAAACATTCATAAAAGATAGCAATATTAACCATGAAATGCCAGGATTAGTAAGAAACTCTAGGGGTAAAACGGACTTTTCACATAGGACTTGACACCGTTAACAATCCAAACTGACGGAAGTGTCAAATAGGAAAGAAAAACTCGAGTTCAGGACATATAGGAAAGATTTTCAGTTTCGATGTCAAATAAGAAAGGAGCATTATTTTTAGGGCCAAATACAAAATTTTCTCTAATATATGGGACCCACACAAATCAGTGGTGAAAAATATCTCTTCCTCCTCTCTTCTCTCTTTTCCCGTTGCGGGCTATTCCTTCTTACGATGTTGGCAGCTACAAGAAATCCTTTAATCCGTGACGGATTCACTGTGATGGATTCAGGAAACGTCACTAACAGGATTTGCAACCTAGGATATCCAGCCCATATCCAAAACCCGCTTGCATATACAGAGGCCTAACCTAACAACAGCTGCCCCTCCTCTCCGCCGGCCGCCGCTCCCAACCCTCTCCCATCTAGGCTGCCTCCCTTCTCTTCCCCGGGCACAGCCATCCCCTGGCACAACGACCATCCCAGCATGGAGGAGGCCGAGGGCGGCGCTCCACCCCGGCCCTCGGAGCGACGGAGGCCTGCCGTTGTGCGCCTGCGTGCCCGCACACCCATGCCCGAGGTCGCTACACCGAAACCCTAGGCGAGAGCGTATGGAAGTGCAGCAGCAACACGCGCAGGTGGATCTGAGTGGGACGACCATGGGGATTTTGGTGACAGTGGTGGCTCTGATCTACTTTGGCCTTGGCTGGCCCCTGCGTCTCTCCTCTTGGCCATCAGCTCCCAGGTGAGCAGCACTTCGTTCTCTTGCAATCGATTTTTGGGTCAGATTTGAGCGGTGGTGCTTGGGGCCGGTTTGGATTTGTTGCAGGTGCACCATAGGAGGGGGAATCGAAAAGGCATGTTGGTGCTGGCTGTTAGGTGCGCTCATGGCAATGGCGTTGATATATTGCTGTTGTGCACAGGCACTTTCCTCCGTCTAATCTGTCTGGCACCTAAAAGATTGGGTAACAATTGTGTAGGGCTACTTAGGAGTTCCAAGTAGTAATTTGTCGATTTCTTTATGATTTGAAGAATAATGTCATCTATAGTCTATATGACCTTAAGTAGGGTCTGTTATTTAGTATTTATCCAACTTGCTCTTTTGTTTCCAGGAAAAGTTGAGGTTACATGAGACAGATTTCAGCATAGAAGTTTTATTTTATATGAAAATGGTACTAGGTTTGAAGTAATCTGGTTAGAGCCCGTGTGTTTTACATTAGAAAAGGTGGTTAGCATTTTTTCATGGCTCTTAACTGTAGGGACTTAGTGTATTGGAGTGATGAACTTAGGCTACTATTGTTTGAGTTAAGGCAGCAAGTAATTTATCTATGAAAAGCAATTGTTTGCTTCATGTCTGCAGCTTGTGTTTGCCTTTGCACTTTTATTTTTAACACATATGCTAAGGGAATATTTGATAAACAATCATAAATATAAATGACGAACATAATATTATCAGTCTATGATTGGCATGTATATAAAAAGCATTGCTTGAGGATGCTTTCTTCTTTGTTACATAATTTATTGTGCCAATTTAGCTTAAGTAGAAGAGAAATGGGAATTGATTTGGTTAGTTTGTCAATTTTCTCTAGCACTCAAGCTGCTGTCTTTGCTCTGTGCTTCTGACCAGTGTATGTTCTGGTGTTGGGCGTCTGGGCGTGCTCTCTCAAAGCTGCTGTTCGGTGCAAACCAGCACCTGCAGCTTTAGCTGCTCTTGATTTCTTGGTTGTTCTGGGTCTCTGTCGACAGCTCTGTAGTTTCTTCTCTAGTGCGTGCCTGGCTTTTGCTCTGAATTTGTTCTAGTGCAGCAAGTCAGCCTATCGTTAGTGAGCAACAATTTGTTCTGGCAGCTGGCAGCCTTGATTTTCATATCAACAACATAAGCTATTCTTTAACAACAATTGCTGTAGCTATCTACTTTCTCGACCTTGATCAGCTCTACAACTACAGAGTTTGGATCTGTTTATGTTACTTTCAGCAACTCGATTATCTTATTTGGAATGCAACAGTGAAGGTAATTGTCACTTGCAGGCACACTTAGTTGCATGCTGGTACCTTAGTAATAGTTTTACCATGTTCTTTTAGCTATCAGTTTAGTTAGTTTAAAACCTTTAACTTCAGCTTAGTTGTTTCTTTCCTTGGTTCAGTACAGTAGCAGTAGTGCAGTTCGGCTGTGGGTAAATTTCAGATTTATTGGCTAATTTGGATAAATTCTGTACAGGTACTTTCTCTCAGCGATGATTTATGTTAAGTTAAACTTGGTGGCAGCAGCAATAGAGGTCTTGAAGATTTTTGTACAGGTATCTGCGATGGAATAGAATGCCAAATGAGTATTATGTGTCCTCTGATTATTAGAATTTTCATATTTATAACACCTGAAGTATAATTATTTCTTATTTATTCCAAATGTTTAATCTGAAAAATGGTTATACATTAGACAACCAAATTTTCTACATATGTGTAGTTGGCTTAGTGAAAAATAGCTTCTGATATGCAACAATTATTAGTTGGCTTAGATGAAGGAGATTTGATTGACGATGAGAATTCTAAGGTCCTAATTCCTCCATGTTGTCAAGTCTTAACTTGTTTTTCTTCCCTTCCTAATTCAATCTAACTCTAATGCTATGTAAGAACACAACTACTTGTCATGCTGCTGCTCTAATGTAAGGATAAGTTTATAGAATATTGTGTTTTTAACATGCTGTGCTCTTGTGATGACAATATTAAGCATATTTTATCTTCCCAAGCCTTTAGAGCCTCACCAGATAATTGTAGCCTTGCTGTTTTCACATGTATCAGTTCCGAACATATTTGTAGATGTCCTCTTCATGAGGCTTTGTATGATGTAAACCAGGAGTGGTTCCCCCTTGTTGCAGCAGCTTGCTGCTAATCAATAAAGGTTCCTTTATCATAAAAAAAATATTAAGCTTCTGCTGCTATTAACCACCATATTAAGCTATTTGTAACATGCTACTGCATATGCTATTGTAACAAGCTACTGCTGCTATTTTTTAGATTTGTCTTTGTATAATTTGGTACAAGCTACTGGTGTTATTGTAATAAGCTACTGCTGTTATTGTAACCGCAACTGTCTTTTTTTTAGTTGGACATGTTCTTCTAGATTTTTAGTTGAACAGTAACTATTGGTGCTGCTAACTTGATGCATTTTGCTGCTGCTAACTTGTGTCAAGTCAATTTCGATCAAGTTAAGCGATACATGGTGGTATATATTTTGTTGCTGCTGCTCGCATTTTGCTGTTGCTGCTACATGCATCAAGCTGCTGGGCTTCTATGCATTCTGTGTTGTTGGCTTGTGCCATGGTAAACTATATGGCTTTATGCACTTCTATATGTTAACTATTGTTGGATGAATACTTGTAATCTGATGTTGGTTGCAAATTTATGTGATATATTGTTGGATGGAAATATGAGTTATTTTATTTAATGTGTGGGCTGTGTATTATTTTATTTAATGTGTGGGCTGTGTATATTGTTGCAACAGTAATTATTTGAGCTGTGTGTGGGCTGTGTATATGGGCTGAATGTTCAAAAATGGGCTGTGTATATGGGCTATATGTGCTGTAGTAGTGGACTGAAAAGTGGGCTAAAAATTAGTGATGAATTTGGGTTGCAATATGCTGAAATGGGCTTGTGAAAATGGCTGAAAAATTGATGCGAAAATGGCTGAAATTGGGCCAAACGTGGCCCATCTTTGATTCTGGCCTGTTAACAAATGAGCTTGTGTATCTTTGATGTGGCAATTGATTCATGACGGTTATTTTTCGTCACAGGAAATGGGTTCGGGCTAGACTAACTAGGCCTCGGGCTCTATCGTGATGGTTTAAAACCGTCACCGTTTATGTTAATCCGTGATGGTTTTCGACAAACCGTCACGCATGTCAATCCATGATGCTCAATCCGTGATGATTTCTGAAACCATCACAGATGCTGTTTACTGACGGTTTTTCAGTGATCCGTGACGAAAATTTTCCATCATGGATTAACAGGATTCTTATAGTAGCGGTCTCTTGCAAAGGACCTCACCTGCCTAGCACAGGGAGGCATCAGGCATGGCACCACAGTTGGAGGTGTGGGGGTGCGGCTGCAGCAGCTCGCTCTGCGCGACGACAGTAGTGCCATGCGTGTGTGTGCAAGGTGGCATGCACGCCTACCTGCCGTCAGATGGTGGCCAGCGGGAGCGGACCTCCCGACGATGCGGTTCCTATGCGTGCTTGGTAGCATGGGTCCACACCGTCAGTGGGAGAGGAAGGGATCGAGAAATAGGATTGAGAAAAATCACTAGATGTTCCTGTTTTTCTGACAGAGAGAGGAGATATTTTGAGTGTTTGAGATTTTTTTTAGAGAAAGGAGAGTATATTTTTCTTGCTTCAATCCCTTCTATTGTTTGATATAGGAAAAGGGGATTGGTTTTTAGTCAATCTAGTAGAGTAGTTCTGAGTGCCAATTCAAACAAGCTTAAGTGTGTTTACAGTGGGTTTAATTTATTGGAGACACGCTTGTGGATGTGTGTGCAGTGCGCGTGCATTATTCACAAGGCTGACTTAAGAAGCTAAAGACACTTAAATTTGTTCCCTTTGCACTAGAGAAGCTTGTTAGGGTAATCCCAATGCTAGAAGCCACATGTAGTTTTTATGTCTATTAATTTATATAGACACTACTCATAGAAACTATTTTCCCAGTGGATAGTTTTTACAATAATTTTTGTTATGTCTTCTCTCTCTATCATCTATCTATCACATATCTTCATGTCTTGGTTCAAGTGTGGGATGTCCCTCTATCTTTTACGGTCTCCAACAACCAACTCGTATCCAAATGATATTAGATAATCATATCCATCAACACTCATGGTCAAATTGGATCAATATCCATCACTCAGGACCCTAAGATGGAAACCATAGTGCCATCAAACGCTAATGTATTTTGCAAAACGCAACAGGCCTAATATTGCACTTGCAGATATCTTGCTATAGCTTTAAAGTAGCGCGACTCCAATAACACCACTAGGTGGGAGTTAGACCGGGTATCCATAGAAATCTATATGGAGCCAAAAAGATCTTTATTTACTATTAAATAATTGAGACATGTCCTTAGTGTGATATTGAGATACTAAGTATTTAAACCCTATAACACCAGGTCACATATTGATGTCATAATGGCAAATTTCTTATGGGAGACATCAAATAAGGCTCTAATGATTAGTTTCACTTGTTATTGTGAAGCATTACTTGAATATGTATTACTCCGTTGGACAATCAATTGTGATTCCATTGAATCACTAACTATCACTACTACAGATTTGGACATCACTGCCGGCCTCATCACTGTCGGATTTGTGAGAACCGGCAGTGATGTACCTTCACTGCCGGTTCTGAGCTAAAACCGGCAGTGAAGGACCACATCACTACCGGTTTGTGGCTTTCACCGGCAGTGAGTTGGCGGCCACTTATCACTGCCGGTTCTAACCAAGAGCCGACAGTGATTTGGTGCTATCACTGTCGGTTTGAGCCAAGAACCGACGGTGATAAAATAGCAGTACAAAAAGTTGGCGCCGTGCTCTCCTTCCTCCTCTCTTCCATTCCGAGCACAGAGGCGCGCGTTTGGGCCGCTCCCTCCATTGTTGCGGCTGTTCTTCACCGTGAAGCTAGCTCTTGGATTTAAAAGAATGGCTTGATCTTTTTCTTTAAGGTTAGTAACAAGCATCCACTCCTTTGATTTTGTAGCTTAATTAGCGCTGTTTTGATGGCTACATTGCTTGATTCTCATTCTAGTTCTTTCTCCATTCTAGAGAGCACTTTTCCAATTGGACTTTGTGCAAGGCTTCGAAGCAAATTGTGGTGAATCCATCATCCAAAAGGTTAGTGTCTTTGAACACATTTAAAATCCAAGCTAATTACATGGTGGTCAAGATCATGGTTAGTATGTGATGCTATAATTAGTTCTTGATTAGAGTAGAGTAGATTCTTTTACAATTTTGGTGAGCAAATTAATCCATGTGTCACCTGCCAATACATTGTTTGGAGCTACATTGTTGTTCATGGTCATATCTCCAATTTTAGTCTTTTTTTTTAAATTAGTGTCTCCATTTTTATGTGGCATCGAGTAGAATAATTGTTCTTCGTTATTGTGCAATAATTATTTTTTATGGGGCTACGATTTTCAATTTATATGGCCAGGGCTACCAATTTCAATTTTTCAATAATTAGTGTACAACAATGTTTTCTAAAAATGAGGTGACTAAATTAAATAAGTGTAGAATAAATGGTACTTTCAAGCTACACACTATACCACAACCAACAATTAGCATTGGACAACGGTTGCTAAAACATAGTATTAACAACCAACCATTGGTCGCTACAAATTTTCAACGGAGTATCGGTCGCTATTTTTACTTGTAGCGACCGATAATCGGTTGGTGTATATATTCCGTAGTTTCCTGGGACAATCGGTCGCTAAAAATGCATGTTAGGGTCCAATAATTGGTCGCTATAGCCTGGTTTCACTTTGGTGCGCTCGGCCCAGCCCACTCGCGCGCAGTGAAATTTGCGTGGCCCACCTGTTATAGTGTCATCCAAAACCCTATCTCTAGCACCACCCACCCTAGCTCAGCCGCCATCCCTCTCAATCTCACGGACTCAACTCGACACCAACGCGCCGCTCACGAACTCAGCTCGCGGGTGCCATCCCTGCCGCGGCCATCATGCTCGCCGTAGTAGCCACCGTCCCTGCCGTCGCGGCCGCCTCCCCGCCATTACGGCCGCCGTCCCCGTTGCTGCGGCCGTCATCCGGTCCGTCGTGCTCGCCCAAGCCTCCGCAGCCGTCGTGCCCACCCTATCGTCTCAGCCGCCGCCCTCTCTATCGAGCGTACACGAGCAGGTACTCGTACTCTTCCTTTCCATCCCCGTCCCGCTCCCTTCCCTTCCATCCCTGAGTATGTACGGCTGCCCTGCTCTCCATCTCCAGTCTCACTAGGATGGTATAGCTGAAGAAATTATATGATTGTTATCCCAATTTTTTCTGGTTCGTATGTTTTTCTAATTTTACATATAAAAAAACCTTGGTGAATTTTTAGGTGAAATGGTTAAACAGGAACCAAGCTTTCATCAATTATATTATGACTTATACGGTACTTGTGTACTTATTGGTATATACCAGCTAAGTCTAGATCGAGCTACACCAGATTGATTGCTTCTAGCTGCTTGCATTGCTATCGTAGTATTGAACTGTGCTGGACATGACCCTTCTAATATATGCACCGGTCTGACCTCACGATATTGTAATTGCTGCTGCTCCACATGTAGTTGGACGCCTTGGGAAGGCATTTGAACGTGCTCAGCAGCTCTACTAGTTTGTATCGGTAGGTTTCTGTTTCCCTAGCTGTTGCTGCTCTTTTTCCATGTTGTGGAAGTATGCGACTATTTAAGTGCTTATGATATATTTTTTATTTCATATTGAAATCTGGTTGATGTCTTGTGTGAAGGTTGAACATGGATAAAACATGGATTGAAGATAATGCTACGTAAAAACCAATAACTTTACAAATATTGATGTCATGCATATAGGAAAAAATGTGAGTGAAAGCTTAATTAACACATTCCTGGGCACCACTGAAAAGTCCAAGGACAATTTGAATTCTCATCTGGACCTTCAAGCTCTAGGTATTAGAAGTGATCTTCACCCTGTTGAAGTTGATGATCAATTTTATTTACCACCTGCACCATACACAATGAGTCCCGATAAGAAGAAATTATTTTGTGAAATACTAAAAGGGGTCAAGTTTCCTGATGATTTTGTATCTAATATACGACACAAGCATCCATGTTAATGAGAAAAAGATATTTGGGCTAAAGAGTCATGAGTGCCACATTATTATTCAACACTTGCTGCCCCTTGCTGTGAGAAAAATATTGCCTGAAATGGTCAGTGCAGGAGTGATTCGTATAAGTGTTTTTTCCAAGAAACTTTGCTTACCTGTCATTCGAAGAAGTGATATGGACAGTCTAGAGGCTGATATAGCTGAAACCTTGAGCCTTCTTGAGGCTATATTCCCTCCATCATTTTTGATATTATGGTAGACTTGATGGTACATCTTCCTGCTCAATGTACTACAGTATGTGTAATGGCTGTTATCTGCTACAAAACCGTACTGTTTTGAAACTTCAGTGACCTATATTGAAACTGATTATGCATTTTTCCATGGAAAATCAGGCTAAATATGATATTCATGCTGATGGTATGTATTGGGTCTTAAATACTGCTGGAAAGAAATGGAAGGAACTTAAGGCAAATTTGAAGAAGCACTATTTTAATGATATATTAACAGATGAGCAACTAAAGAAAAAGTATGGTGATAGAGTTAATGATAGTGATTGGGAGTATCTCATAACTCATTGGATGTCTCCTGACTTTGAAGTAAGGCTTGTTGATATTAAACTTTATTATATGCTTGTGGAACTTATATACGTCTATTTGTGCATAATCTAATAATTTATCACTTAGGTTCGCACGGAAATTGCCAAAGCGAATCATGCTAAGTTGGCCATACATCATACATCAGGCACCAAGAGCTTTGCTCGTTCTAGACATGAATTGGTATAGTTATTTTTTTCACTTTCTTACATAGGTATTTTCTGCAGATTATTTATACTAAAAGCTAAAACACTTGTAGGGTCATGAGCTAGGACACCCCCCTCGACGAGATGAAGTATATATCAAAACTCATACAAAAAAAGTGGTGTTCCAACACAGAATGCAGAACCAATCATTGTATTTTTGCTGAATTGTGGTAGTTAATTACACCTCAAATATTAGCGGCTCAAAATTAAAATTAGATAACTGTTAGTATACTAAGCTTTTCTTTGCATAGTTTATTATACCTCAAACATGTGAATCTGTCACCGCTGGTAGAATTGCAATGGTAGGATCAGGAGTAGGATCAGTCACATGGTTCCCTGGTGCTTTAGTGATTCAGGCTATTCTTGCGAGCGTCACTCAAGTCAGAGTAGATGGGCTGTCTTGTCTAGCTTTCCTGTCCTTGCTTCAAATTGCTTGGCTGCTGCTTTAGTTGCTGTACTTCCTTGGTCTGGGTTTGTCAGTTATAAGTTGCATGATCATGTCGACTGCGATTGTGCATGATTTGTGCATAGAATTACTTGTTGCGCGTTGAATTTTGTACTTGTTCTTGTAATCTTGCTCGATAGCGAACTGGGTACAAAATCATGAATAGGGAGTACATATTACATGGTAAAGAACTTGTTTCATTTCAGCACGGGTGCACCATCAGTGAACTTTTCTCTTGCAACCACATCGCAAAGTGCGTGTGCTAACTGATTGGTGGAGTGAGTGCACATTTAAATCTTAAACTGTTCCCTTGTCGATGAATATGCCTATTGACAGTTGATCTTACCTTTTCATGACAATGTAAGAGTGTGAAATAATGTCATTATCTAAAGATTTCTGTCCTATGAATATAATATGCATTAGTAACATCAGTCTCACTGTCTATATATTTCAGTTGCTACTGTATGTCCTTACCTTCTTGATGTTTCAGGTTGAGGAAGGCCTTGGAGGTGTACATGATGCTGTCACCAGGAAGCCAACAGATGACATTTTGCTTTTGATGGAGATGAGGCATTTTATAGTGAATCTAGTTAGATTGTGCAAGCAAACATATGACTTGTGCCCGCCATTTGACCTAGCTAGGTTGTATGTGTGTTTTTCCTTTTGTAATAATGACCTATCATGGATCAAGATGATAGAACTTGATGTATTGCTAAATATTGGCTTAAATGAAGACTTGAGAGATACCTTTATCAGATAATATGCTTGATGAGTGTTGTGGGCAGCTATGTTTATTAGGTTTGAAATCTAGTTAATATGAAATTAATAATATTATACATAACTGTGCCAGTTCATAGCGACCGATCATTGGTTGCTAAAAAATTTGATATCCTCAAATCATTGGTCGCTAAAACATGTAACAAATCATAGGTCGCTATAAATATTTGCGTCCAACGATCGATCGCTATAAACCCTGTCGGTCGCTATAGACTTATAGCGACGCCACTTACAACTACTTATACATCGGTCGCTATAAAGTTATAGCGATCGAAGATCGGTCGCTATAATGACTTATAGCTACCGATTTGGAGTCGTTACAGATTGGCTGTGGTATAGTGACAATTGTTGTTCATGAACCTCGACTTCTTATTAATTTCTCTATAATTACTGTCTCAATATTTTTTGTGTAGAGATGGATCGAGAGTGGATTCAACTGTCCCGAATGGACAAGCGGTACATACATGGCGTCAGCTAGTTTATCACCAATGCCAAAGCCCAAGCTAGGAATGGGAACCCTATCTTTTGCCCATGCAAAGATTGAATGAATCAAAGGAAATGGGCTCAAATTGAGTCTGTACGAATGCACTAGATTACTAGGGGGTTCATGCCAAACTATACGATATGGACTATACATGGCGAGGTTGGTGTGAATGTTCTGCAGAAAAATGATAATGATGTGGCCATGCCTAACGTAGCCATCCACGATGCTAATGAGGAACCCGATGTCAACACAGAACCTATGGCCACAATTAATGATACGTTTAGGAACACGCTAGCTGATGACACCGAGGATAACGATGGCATTTCTCAGCTGCTACGTAATGTAGAGACCAGTTGTCTTAGTGAAAGACAACTGAGAAAGCAAGAGAAAATGAGACAAGATGGTAAAACACCATTGTATAAGAATTGTCCAATGAGCAAATTGGATGCTGACATCATGCTATTAGAAGTTCAAATCGACAAACGGATTGAGCGATAAAGGCTTCGATCAGTTGTTAGGTATAATAAGAAAAATGCTCCTAGAAAAAAATGAGTTGCCTAGAAAAGGACATACCTGGCCAAGCAAATGATCTGCCCCATCGGCCTCGAGGTTGAAAAAATCCACGCGTGTTCCAATGATTGCATATTGTACCATAGAGACAAATACAAAGACTAGGATGCAGTGCCCCAAGTGTGAAGCTCCACTGGTACAAGGAAGGGCCAGTTAGATGACGGATACCAAGACCAGATGAGGTCCCATGAAGGTCGTTTGGTATTTCCCTATAGCTCCTCGGGTGTATAGGCTATTTGCATGTGCAAAGTCAAGCCAAGCTGTTGCGCTGGCATGGTGAAGAAGCGTAAGAAAGATACGATGATGAGGCATCCCACCGATGGGAAGGACTAGAGGACAATCAATACTATGTTCTATAAGAACGTCAGTGGAGAGGTTAGGCACCTTTGGTTTGGTTTGAGCACAGATGGGATGAATCCTTTCGACCAGGTTAGAAGCAATCATAGCACATGGCCAGTGATGCTCTATATATACAACCTTTCACCTTGGCTCTGTATGAAGCGGTCATACCTCTAGATGCCACTACTGATCCAAGGGCCAAGACAACCTAGGAATGACATCGATGTGTTTCTGGAACCAGTGATCAATGAACTAGTGGAGGTGTTTGAAAAGGGTGTGGAGGTTGTTTGGGATGAGTACAAAAAGCAACATGTCATGATCAAGGCAGTACTTATCGCTATAATCACCAACCTACCAGGTCGAGGTTGCTTGTCCAGAGAGAAGACAAAAGGCTATACTGGATGTGTCGAGTACTTGGACGACACCGATATGGTACATCTACCAAAGAAATCAAAGATAGTTTATATGAAACACCATAGGTTCCTACCTAAGGATCACCCTTACCGTAGGAACAGAAAAGATTTTGATGGGACTATTGAGAAACGCTTACCTCCAAAATATCAAGATGGGCCTATGATACTTTGAGAAGTCAACAAACTAGAGGTTGTCCTTGGGAAGGGGGATAATGCAGTAGCAGCGCCTGATGGGAGCGTCTAGAAGACAAAAATTAGTTTTCTGGAAACTACCTTATAGGGCAGTGCTGAGTGTACGCCACTGTCTTGATCCAATGCACATTACTAAAAATATGTGCGGTAACACGCTTAACACCTTAATGGACATCGGTAGGACATCGAAGGATTCACTAGCCACACGCCTTAGACATGCAAACACTTGGGAATTAGGAAGAAGCTGCATCACATGGCGCTAGAGGATGGCCTAGTTAGAACTTCTGGTTGCATCATAGACCTTGAAGAAGGAAGAAAAACATGCGCTTATTTCTTTCTTCAATGAACTCAAAGTCCCGACAGGATACTGTGCGAACCCGAAGAGGCTAGTGAACATGAGAGAACTTAAGTTCAACAATCATGGGGGCAGCATGAATTTTCATTAATTTCTTCAATGAAGGTGCGATCGATCCTATTCTTGAGACTGGGCATGGTGGCTGATAACCTATAGAGTGCCCCTTCCTATCTAAGCCTAGGAGGATTGAATTCAGCATCCTAAAAAGATCGGCTAGAACAATTAGCAAGAAAAGTCATCGAATAATTTCCTTGAGAAAGAGATGGTAAGTTACCTCTCTGTCAGAAGCAAATTCCCCATCTAGAAGCTATGCACAAAGGGTGGACCAATCCATAGAAAACAAGGGAGTGCCATTCTTGCCACCAGGAGTCAAAGAGAGTGGAAGAGAGGCTGACCCTGATCCTAGTCGTGCATGCTAAGGGAAGGAAGATTTGATCCCAATTGAAAGACTCTGGAGGCTTCCATCGCCTCATTGATATCTTCTCTTGGCTTCAGTTTGTTTTTCAAGAACAATTGAAGGGGGAGTTGACCAAAACCAAACTGGCGGGCTACGAAGGATGGATTGTAGAACTCATAAGTTGGAAGGTTGCCTAGAAGGAGGGAGCCTATAGCCTATTTTGCCATGACCATGATGAAATTTAGGCTAGAAGAATGTAGGGCTTGATGAAGGAGTTAAAGATTGCAGCCATCGTCTCGTCCGAACAGCCTAATTCAAATCGAAATTTAAATGGAAAGATCAGCTCATTGTTCTCATCTTCATCGTATGGTAGCCAAGTCAGGATGTCTGCATCAAACCCTCTGTAAAACTTTCCTGAAGAGATGGCCAATGTCGATATCAACTATTATGGCTTGATGCAGCCTCCCCATAGCTCATGCACTGTCGGGTTCTTTCCTTCCTTGCCTCTATGTTCCTCATCAAAGTTGGAAGAAGGGAAACTCAGACTTCTGAGATCAGGCCTTACAATCTTGTGCATGTATAGGTTGAGCCACTGTTGTATCAACCACCAAGGGCCCCTGATAGTATGCACTTGGTTCGTTCTTCAATAATTGGGCAGCTACCTGGTACATTAGATGATAAGTAGCCCCTAACAGATACTTTCCAAGAGGGATGTCCTTGCCTACTGCCAGATGCTCTGCCATAAGCTTATGATTGTAAGTCGAACCACAAGATGACCCATAGAAGATGAATCTCTCCAACCACATATTCAGAAAGGCCACATGTTGCCTCTCACTGACAGTTGATTCATCTCCAATACGGTTCAGAATATAACTTGCCCACCCTGTACAGTCTGATATTTTGGCTAATTTCTTGGAACCGACACTCAAGTATTCATAAGGTTGCATTAGTCTAGTTATTCTATGGTCGGTCAGCATGTAAACATCGGCCAGGGTAATGGTCATCAGGCCATGACAAAAAACGAAAGCGTTCAGGACATTGGACAAAAAAATAAGATGCAGAAATTAAGAGTGAATCATTCCTCTCCATCCCAGACAACGAGAGTGTCAAACATTGATTCAAATCATATACCTCCCAATCTCCATCCTTTTTTCTCGGATACCCTACGAAACCAATCTCTCCACCCCTTGGGCATTTTAGGCCAGTTTCTGAAAGGAGTTTTGATATTCTAGGAGGACGAATCCACTACAGACTATTTGAAGGGGATTTGGTTGGTTTCTTGATGGATGAAATCAGATGGATCAGGGTCACCCATAGGTCCAAGAAAATAGACATTGGAAGCAACAACTGATGGAATCAAGATTTTGTTCCCCATTTCCTAGAAATCGGATGAAATAAATTTAAGAGCAAAGGAAATACAGGGTAGCGATCGGTGCTTTGAGAACGGGAAATTGAAAGCATACCTCAGGAACGTGATTGTTGGTTGCCATTGAAGCCAAAATAGATTTGAGTCTGATGAGGATCGCTTGAATAACGGCTTGATAGAACAGAGGATTTGCTAGGGTTTGAGGCCTTGGCAATGACGGCGTCGGATGTTAAGATTTGCTCAAGTAAGAGGGGAAAAGCAAACAGGCCGAGTAAGTTAGAAGAGATACTGTTGGGATATTATATAAAAATCAGGCTGAGAAGTCAGGAGTCATGCATATATCTCGGAATAGAACGGTTGCAGCGTGGTAAATAGATAAATAGGAATTTTGGAATAAAATCAATTTTATCCTAAAATTGGGGGGCATGTGTTTACACCAAAATTTGGGAGAAGAACGCGGGAATTCGAAGGCTTCCAAAATCGTGCCAATCAAGGAATCGATTGCATAAGGATCGATATCAGCTGATTCAGATGCGACTCTAGGATCGGCTCTCTTTGAATGACGTCAGCAGATACGATGATGAGCTTCAATTGGCATTGGGAAACTACATGTCAGACTCTACAAAAGGGAAAAGATTAGGGTCCAAGTTATCTTAAGATGGGAATGTTTTCTTTTTTACCGAAGATTGTAATGAGTCGTACTCGAGTAGGATTCATGTTTAGGCTCCAGGTATAAATATTAGGACCCCAGCTATTGTAAAGGACACACAATCAATCAAATACAAGTTACTTACTTTTTTGGCTCCTAACACCCCTTAGGAGTAAGAAGTAGAGTAGATCTCAGTGAGTTCTTCAGCTAGCAAGGCTGCATCGGTTCGACCGACCTTCGGCTTGTCTGTAACTACCGTCATGACTTATACTTATGTTCATATGGCTGCATCGATTCGATCGACCTCCGCTGCTCGAACTAGATTAAGGTCAAGTTATCGGCTCTATCTAAGGGTGGCGTCCTTTGGGTAGATTCATTAAGTTACCGATATTGCTTGTTGCTGTCATTATTTATTTAATTACAGCAATATCACTTTGCCCAATTGGGATTGATCTAGATCGGCTTTATATCCTGTTTAACCCATCATTTATTAATCTAAACCTATTGTTATGTTTTTATCAGTTGTTTTATGTCAATCTTAATCGTGCATAGTTTGTGGTTAAGGCATGCCGGGTCTTAAATAGATCTATCGGCTAATGAAAACCGTTCCATGGCCCATTATCATGGCCTGTGTGATTCTACCTCACACCCCACTGTTAGCACCGTGGAGCGGGGACCGTTATTTGGTAGATCTGTTCCTGATAGGACATGACCTTAATTGTGCGCTATGCCTGAATTGTCTGTTTTAGCCGATATCGAATGCTTTCACATATACAGTTCACGCCACGAGACCATTGAAGTAAGGGTAGGTTGAAAGATATGTTAGCCCCGTTGATATTAGCAATAAGTTAGGGTCGTCAAATCTATTATTGTTTCCACGGCCTGCATGATTCTGCCTCATGCCCCACTGGTCATAGCGATAGATGAGATCTAATATGTTCATTAGATTTATCTTTATTAAATGATCAAATGATGATGAGCTATTTCTGAATCTTTTATAGTCCTTTTTACCTAAATTGGTTATTTTAGCCAATTCATCTGAGGCTTCACGTATAACATGTCTTTCGGAAAGCCTGTCGAAGTATGAATGTGTTTGCGGATTCTTCAGTTTTAGATTGTTACTATCATCATAACTGACATCGAACCGGTCGAACCTCAATGTTGGTGGTAACAGATTAGATTCAGAGCGTTTGTAGATCCGTTCGTATCAGATAGTTGATTTGTTCATGTGTTATGTCTTTTCCTAATTAGATTCATCGGACTTAATGGTTTACACTAGTGATATCTGCCTAGCTGATGATCTTATTTACATATACGTGTACTGTACCTATCAATATGAAATTAATCGCAACTTATAAGCTTTATAGTACATAATAGCCGATTTCTGTGTAGATCGGCTATTTAGTCGTCTTTCAGCGTCCGACTACTCCCGAAGCGGCACACTTGAAACTGTCTGGGCACAGACCGATATGTTCCACCTTAAATTACTGATAAACTTTCTATCCTTGTCAATTGTAGGGTCAAATTGATTGGCACGTCTCGGAGAGAGTACGCAGGATCGATCATCCCTGCGTTGAAGCCAGACGGATCTCCAGCTCTATCGAGCGGACCCTTCCGGCTTGCTCGTGTGCCTCGGCGCGAGATGAATTTTCATGCCAACAACTCTCCACATACAACATGTGGTACTC
This sequence comes from Miscanthus floridulus, assembly GCF_019320115.1. Taxonomy (NCBI): domain Eukaryota; kingdom Viridiplantae; phylum Streptophyta; class Magnoliopsida; order Poales; family Poaceae; genus Miscanthus; species Miscanthus floridulus. The sequence continues at coordinate 18,089,075 of NC_089597.1, forward strand.
CATGTTAAGGTTTGGTATATTTCTAGATATGTTTGCTATATTTAATTAATTTATTGCATTTCAAGGAATTTTTTGGTATAAGTCAAATTTGAACTACAAGTGATTCAAATAATAGAATAAAATGAGTAGGAAAATGATATTCATGTTATTGAGCTCTAGTGTGAGGACCTTACCTAGGAAATGAATAGAAATTTCGAACATCTTATTAGGAAACACTGACCACGAACGTGTGGTCGAATGGTTTTTAAATTCTAAAAAAAGTAAACGAAGTCTAAAAATTATGAGATTTGTCAAGATCTCATGATATCATATGTGGAGGCTGTGGTAAAAAATTGAGAAGGTTTCGCACAATCTGTCATGTATGATCTTTACAAATTCGAAGTATTTCAGAAGAAGAATTGTAGCAGTTGAGAAGAATTCGATAAGATTTAGAGTCAAAGTGACTGTCGAATTGGGGTTTGACTTCAAAATTTTTTGTATAGGCAATAGATAACATAGATCGGTTCATGTCCAATTTTGGTAATTTTTTGAATCCGTTTGATAATTTTAATTTATTAACTGCAATTATAGAATTTTAATTGATATAAATTGAATTTGAGCTATAACCGCATTAAATAATGGAATAATATTCCTAGAAAAATCAAATATGCATTGTTGAGTGAATTTAACTAGGTATTTTCAAAGTACATTGGAACAAATTTAGTAAAACACGATTAGTAGAAAAAAAGGAGAAGAAATATGCATGAAATATGAAGTTGGTTTGCCGAGTGTCATATAGGGGACACTCGGCAAAGTCCGTCACCCGGCCCCACCACTGCACAGTTTCTATAGTTTTCTAGCATTTGGAAATTAGGGAAAAAAAACAAGAGGGGTTTGTCGAGTGCCCGCGATCAAGCACTCGACTAAAGCCTAGGTTTGCCGAGTGCTAGATCAGCGGGCACTCGGCAAACCGTTTTGATTTAGGGTGCGCTGGTCACCCCCACGCCTCACACACACGCACGCACCAGACACTAGACAGCACACACCTCCGCCCATGCGCCCACCGCCGCCACCATCCCGTGCGCCCACCGCTATCACCGCCGCCCCGACCCCCGCCGCCGGGCCGCCCCCCATTGTCGGGCTCTCTCTGCGTCGGGCCCCTCGCCGCTCCCCGGACCCTCGGTGCCCGAGGCCTTCCGGCCAGCACCCCCCGGCGGCCAGGCGTCCTCCCCCCCCCCCCTGCCCCCCCCCCCCCCGGCCAGTGAGCCCCTCCTCCCAGTGCAGCCCTTATCAATTTTGTGTTGATCACTAGCAATATCAATTGATGGCAGAAACTTGATTGTGTGTGTTGATAGTGTTCCCAGGAAGTAATAGAAATGTTGCTTATAGCTTGTGCCCTATTTTGCATAGGCATCAAACACAGTAGCAGTTAATTGTTCTTGTTATAGCAGAGTAACAGGACAATCCCAATTGCATTTATCCTGCTGCTGGAGTTGTTTACCCAGTACTTGTGTTGTGTTTTGCAATTTCATACTCCAAACGTCAACAGCATTGCATGATCAATTTATCTGTGAATTAATATGCAACCTCTGCAATTACAGCGTTTGGTGTTCCTTGTAATTCCGAGTAGTGCATGCCATGTTTTAGCCTTCTAGGAGAGAAGTCCGTATCTCGTGTAAATATGTTTCTGGGTGACATAGTTGTAAACGTCATCCTTAGTCTTTTGATCAAGGAAAAGTTCCCTGGCCTAGTGCAGTTCGGCGGAACTATCGAGCCGGCCTACACGTGGGTCCACTATGCCGCCGTCCCCGATGCCCTTGATCGGGATGGCAGGGTATTCGCCGACAAGGCGCAGCATGTCAAGTCCGAGCTTTGGGTAAGTCTTTCTCGCACTACATTGCTCAATACATCACATTGATTGGACATTCTTGAAATAATGACCGGATACATCGCGTCTATATGCGGGATTTCTGTAGATGCGAGGAGGGATACGAGGCTAAGGCAGATGTTGTGGCTGATAAAGCCACCAAAAAACTCGTCAAGGACATGCACTACGAGGCGCGCATCTAGGCCGTGATCCAATACCACACGGAAATTCTTAGAGTGAGGCTCCCTAAAAGTGCAGTTAGAACCATGAGGCTGACCCCGGAACAATACCTGAAGGTAAATATAGAATATTAATACTTATTTTTTCTAAGATTAATTACGCTTAATTTCATCTTCTTATATGTCATATACTTGATGACGTAGGTGCCTCCGTGGTGGTGCACCTACGATCTGCAGTGCTGGGCCCGGATGGTGGACAGGTGGTGCGATCCTACGTGGGAGGTGAATCACAACGCTTGTCGGGAGCGGCATTTACTGATGCCGGGCGCACCACACCATCAAGGCAACCTCAACCACTCAGAATACATGGCTAGATGGGTACGCGTATTCATTTCTTTATTCTAATGTTCAATTCTACATAATTTCTAATCATATTGCTTTTTTTTGCAGTCGGCGACACATGGTGGCGAGCCTTGCTCCTAGTTCATGGTATATGCTTTGGCCCACAAGGGCAAGGCGACGGCCGACGTCGCCTACAACCCAAAGGATCCACCCTCAGCGTACAGCAACGAGTCCGTCCATAGCTGCCTTGATGGATACACATCGATGGCAAGGGCGGTCCATGGCCCAGAGTATGATTCGAGCGCCCATGACCTTGATGGAGAAGTGGTCATGAGGGCGGGAGGAGGCAAGAAGCATGGCCGGTTCTGGATTGGCGACGGCACAATCGACACGGCCAGTACTCTCACTCTCTCCTAGATTCGAGCACGGAGCACGAGTTCTAGCCCGGCGATACGCCCACGGCCGGAATCTACACGGTTCCAGATGAATGCACTCCAGGTTATTTCTGTTTTATTCATCGTTCATTGATTTTTACATACTTTTGCATTGCATTGTAATATTGGGATGAAATATTGTAGGTTCAGCTGGAACAAGAAACGAGGCGTCGGGAGGAGCTAGAGGCAAAGATGGAGGCAGAGCAGTAGAGGGCGGAGGCAGAGCGACAGAGGATGGAGGCAGAGCGACTGCGGATGTTTGAATATATGAGGGTTGTTTACGCTGCAATTGGTCAACCTCCGCCACCGATGCCAGTCCCTCCTCCTCAACCTGCTCCAAATACTGTTTTAGGCACTGTGAGTCACTTCACAACCTTATAATCACCGTTTCTAGTTTATGCAGAATCAATCTTATAAAGATGCCCAGACACTAGAAACTAGAAATAAACTAGAAACTAGAAATAAATTAGAAACTAGAAACTAGAATGATTTATACTTTACAAACTAAAATAAACTAGAAACTAGAATGATTTATCTATTTTCCTTTGTGCAGAATCAATCAGCGGCATCGAATGAGCCTCATGACCTAGCGTGGTCACAGTGGACACCGTGGCCTCCTCAGTGACTACTTGTGATTTTATTTGCATTTATATTTGTGGATTACTTGTGATTACTCAGTGACTACTCAGTGGACACCATAGCACTCAGAGAATTTTATTTGCATTTGTGGTTGTGAATGAACCTACTTGTGATTCTGAAGTTTATTTGCATTTATGTGTTAATATATCTATATGAACTATGTATGATGCTTATTGTGAACTATGTGTGATGCCTATAATATTTATTTGAGTGGGGTACGTTATACGTGACCAAACCATATAAACTAGAAATATATGGTCGCTTTGCCGAGTGTTACACTCGACAAAGAGGCCTTTTGCCGAGTGCCAAGGTAAAAACACTCGGCAAAGCGAACATGTGGCCAAAATCTGTACATTTTGGGACTAAAATGGCTTCTTTGCCGAGCGTCTGTGCTGTGACACTCGGCAAAGAAGCCAACATCTGTACATTCTGGGCCAGTTTTTGTCGAGTGTTCGGGATTTGACACTCGGCAAAGAAGCCATGTTTGCCGAGTGTCATGGCCGGGGCACTCGGCAAACATGTTTGCTTTGCCGAGTGTCAAATTTCGGACACTCGGCAAACGCGCCATGACCGTCTCCGCGCCGTCACGTTTTTTTTTTTTGCCGAGCGTCGGTTTCAGCTCTCGGCAAAGTATTTGCCGAGTGCCCGATAAAAAATACTCGGCAAAGAGATGTTTGTCGGCACTATAGATGTCGTGTGTTGTTTGCCAAGTGTTACACTGAGGCAAATATGCCTGCTCTGTATATTACATATGCACGGAAAAGCATGTAGAAGGTAACACCAAGAAAGTTTGGATCATATGTTTCCATCTATAATTGATGTGTCTTGGTATTCTCTATCTGGGGATTTGTCCAGCTATGCAATCTGTCCAGAGAAGGTTACTATCTGATGCATATGTTTTCATTGTGATTTTCAGTCTCCAAGGATGCTAATGATAGGTCATCAGCACAAGCCTTATTGGTAAACCAAAAAAAAAACAGCTTCACATCTTCATGGTCATTTCAGGAATGGTCTGCAAGACTAAACCACTTATCTTACCCTTCCCTTCCTATTGTCTTCGATGCAGAATCATCCATTCCTGAGCATGTATGATGACCTGCATATATATCTTGCTTCATACTTCACTACCGCAGGATCTACCCTCACCACCTACAAGTAATAACAGTGTCCTTGTTGTTTTTGTGTATCCATTTTTGTGCACAGAAGTGATACATTTTCTTTTATATACAGTTCCAGGGAACTCTAATTTTTTGTCCTCCTTAAGCAAAGGGTGTGGCGACTGAATCCAAGCGTGATGTCGATCTCCTGGAAGGACCGGTAACACCTCTGGAAGCTGATGATGTGCAGAGCTGTAGTTTACTAACACCAATATTCGAGACCTCCCCTGCCCCCGCTTGGGGTTGGGGTTGGGGTTGTGTAATGATCTTTGTGTGTGTCATGTGATTGGTTCCATCACTATATATATATATATATATATATATATATATATATATAGGGAGAGGCTATTCAGTAGCCAGCTACAGAATAAGTTATTTTGTAGCCACCTCCATTTACCATAATTTTATATACTAATTTACAATAATGTCAATATATATTTACTATAGTTAGGTTACTATAACACACGGGGATATTTACCATAACGTTATAGTAAACCACTTAGTAAGAAGTTACTATAATCTCATAAATTAATATAGTAATTATCGTAACTCAAGATGGCTACAGAATAAGTTATTTTGTAGCCAGCTACAGAGTAGTAGTTCTATATATATATATATATATATATATATATATATATATATATATATATATATATATATATATATATATATATATATATATATAGAACTACTATTCTGTAGCTGGCCATAGAATAACTTATTCTGTAGCCACTTTGAGGTACGATAATTACTATATTAATTTACAGTAACTCCTTACTAAGTGGTTTACTATAACGTTATGGTAAATATTCTCATGTGTTATAGTAACCCAACTATTGTAAATATGTATTGACATTATGGTAAATTAGTATATAAAATTATGGTAAATAGAGGTGGCTACAGAATAACTTATTTTGTAGCCGGCTGCTGAATAGCCCCTCTCCCTATATATATATATATATATATACATATATGACATATATGTACAGCATTTTAGGATGAATGAGCACGGAAGTTTTGCCTATCTGTATATCGGAAGCACCGTTTGGTCATTTTTGTTTCACCTTGTAAGTTATTGGCTCAGTTATTGGATTGGCCATTATCTAATTTGGTGTATGAGTCAAGTCCAAATTTTCTTGTATCCTGATGTCCACCGCGCCTCCCGCGTGCCGCGGGCTTCTCCAGCGCAAGGACCCGCCACAACTTTCTCCACGGGACCCGCCATGACCTTCTCCACCGGAGCAGCGAGCTTCGCGCCATCGACGAGCTCTACATCGGTGAACTCCACGCGCCGACGAGCCTCTATTCCCCAGCAGCAAGGAGATGTTGGGCTAAAGCACACGTTGCAAACGTATGTTCAAGTGTTTCAGATGTTTCAGAGGTATGTTGCAAGTGTTTCATATAGATGTTGCAAAAGTAGATTGGGATGTTGCATATGTTGCAAGTGTTTCAGAGGTATGTTCCAAGCGTTTGTTCAAAGTGTTTCATCTGTTTCAAATGTATGTTGCAAGCGTTTTGATCTGGATGTTGTATATGTTTCACACATGTTGTAAGAGTATGTTCAAATGTTTCAGCCGTTTCATTCTTATATTGCAGTAAGTATTTCATGTTGCAAGTTTTTTATTTGGATGTTGCATATTTTTCACACATATGTTGCAAGTGTATGTTCTAAATTTTTCATATGCTTCAGACTTATATTGTTTTCAAGAGTTTCATGTTGCAAGTGTTTCGTATTTCGGAGGTATGTTCAGAGAGTCATGGGGGCACAGCCCAGGTGCTGGGGTAGGGGCACAGCGAGCCAGGGCCAGCAGATGGAGCGCACGGCGCACCTGGGGTCCTGCGGACGGGGCATGTTCATACTCATTCGGGCTCCCGGGTCTCGCCCGCGCGGAGAGAGGAGGGGGGTCAGGGGGATGGAGTGGCGGGCGCAGCCAGGGTGTGGGCGTGCGGTGAGGCGAGGCGGATGGTAGCGGGTTACGCGTGTGAGGCGGGACGAGGAAGACATGAGACGGATGTGCACGTGTAGCAACGATACCCCATTGGCATGCATGGGTGGGCTGGCTGGTGCAGCAGCATGCGGGTGGTGTCCGGACGTCCGGGCGCTAGTAAATCCCTTCCGGTATATATTATGGTGGCGTTCAGGGTTGAAGACATTGGTGATGTACTGTTGTATTCTGTTAGCCCGTTGTGGGCTACATGTAAATGGCTTTGGGCCGACTTGAGTCAGTATGAGTAGTGTGAGGCCCAAGTCAGTACAGGGTCGTATAAATGACGGCCTGATATTGCGTCAGCTCTAGATATGGTAGCTAGTGCTCCTCCCTAACCTGCTCCTATTTTTTTTTTTTTACGAAAAAAACTGTAGGAGAGATCCCACAGTGAGATTTTAAATTATATTAAACAAACTCCTGTTTGCCTGTTCGGCTGTCCCTGATGGCCTGTTCGACACTCGTTGTCCCACAGTGAGATTTTTTAACTTTCTTGATTGTTGTTTCAAAGTCTTTGTGAACATCCTTGATAAAAGATTTGAATATTGTAAACACTTTACCCTTGTCACCAAGAAAGAAGATCCATGTATATCTAGTGAAATAATCCACTATCACAAATTTATATTTATTTCCACCAATGCTAGTGTAAGTGGTTGGTCTAAACAAATTAATGTGCATCAACTCAAATGCCTTAGATGTGCTCATCATGCTCTTCTTAATATGTGTGTTACCAACTTGTTTTTCGGCTTGACATGCACTACATAGCTTATCTTTATCAAAAGTGACATCTTTCAAGCCTCTAACTAAGTCATGCTTAATCAACTTGTTTAATTGTTTTATTTCAACATGATCAAGCCTTCTATGACATAACCAACCCATGCTAGACTTAGTGATCAAACATGTTGTCAATTGAGATTCTCTAGCATTGAAATCAACTAAGTATAGATTCTCATATCTAAATCCTTTAAATATCAAGTTCGAGCCATCTACACTTATGATCTCTACATCATCCACACCAAATATGCACTTGAAACCAAGATCACATAATTGAGCTACCGACAAAAGATTGAAGTTCAAGCTCTCTACTAGTAGCACATTGGAAATGCTCAAGTCATTGGATATTGCAATCTTACTAAGCCCTTTGACCTTGCCTTTTTCATTGTCACCAAATGTGATACTATCAAACCCATTGCTCTTGTTTTCATTGATTGAATTGAACATTCTTGGATCACCGGTCATGTGTTGTGTGCACCCACTATCAAGCACCCAATACCTTCCTCCGGCTTTATAATTTACCTACAAAAGAAGATCAATTCTTTTTAGGTACCCAAACTTGCTTGGGTCCTTGTAGGTTAGTCACCAAGGTCTTTGGTACCTAAATGGCCTTCTTCTTTGGCCCCACAATTGGTGTACCAATGAACTTAGCATTCACACCGTTGGCACCCTTATAAAGCATGTAACAAGAATCAAATTTGATTGAGGATACATTAGGTAGCTTGTTCTTGTTAGTCTTGTAATTTTACTCTATATGCCCAACTTGCTTGTATTTATTGTAAAACCGATCATTGCCCTTCATAAAGCTAGCTTTGGGAGTGACAAAGGCCGCCTTGCCTTTCTTGGGGGTATAGCCTAATCCCTCTTTGTTGAGAGAAAATCTTTGGCTACCCAAGCACTTTAGCAAGCGGGCTTCTCCACCATAGGTATTGCCTAAGGCACGAGTGAGCTCATTCACCTCCTTCTTGAGGGTCTTATTTTCCACCATTAGTGAGGTTTCACAAGTGAGACCATCACTCAAAGGTAAAGTAGAAGTGATATTTCTACAAGAAGTATTAGTGGGAGCAACAAAAATAGATTTATTAATAAGATCACATGTTAGTCCCACATCACATGATATGATCACTTGCTCCTTCTTGGCTTCCTCCACTTTGACTTGCTCAATGAGAGAGGAGTGAGCCTTTTCAAGCTTAGAGTGAGCTTTGCCAAGCTTCTTATGGGCTTCTATTAGCCTCTCATGAGTGGCATTGAGCTCATCAAAGGATTGCTCAAAAAATTTTACTTTCTTGCACAATTCTTTGCACTCCTTTCTCTTCATCTCATTGCAAGCGTGCACTTGCTCACACATGTCCAAGAGCTCCTCCTTGGTGTACTCCTCATCCTCATCATCATTATCATTCCTACAAGAGTCACTTTTATATTCATCATCATCACTCTCATCATATTTTACCTTGGTATGCTTTGCCATGAGGCATGTTGATGGAGTGTCAAAGATGGAGAGCTTCTTGTTGATGGCGATGCTTGCTAGAGCTCTCTTGATAGACTTCTTGTCATTATCACTAGAGCTATCACCATCCAAGGAACCATCACTATCCCAAGTGACTACATAGCCTCCACCCTTTTTCTTCTTTTGGAAGGTCATTCTCTTCTCCTTCTTCTCTTTATTTTCATTTTTATCTTTCTTGTGCTTCTTCTTCTCATCTTCATCATTATCACTATTGTAGGGACAATTTGCTACAACATGATCAGGGCTCTTGCAATTGTAGCATCTTCTCACATACTCTTTGCTCTTGGTGTGATCTCTTCTCTTTCTTGCACCATAGCCCTTCTTCTTCATGAATTTACCCATTTTACGCACAAATAGAGCCATGGCTTCATCATCAATGTCACTAAGATCATCATCATTACTTGATTCTTTCTTGGACTTGCCCTTGTTCTTGGATGATGATGAGCTATCCTTGAATGCTATACTCTTCTTCTTCTTATCTTCTTCTTCCTTCTTGTCATCCTTGTCATCCCCCTCCCTTTCCACACGGTATGTTTCTTGGGTCATGACATCGCCTAGTACTTGGTTGGGGGTAATGTCCTTTAATCCTCCTCTTATGATGAGTAATCTCAACATATCAAATCTTGGAGGTAAGCACATCAAGAATCGATGAGAGACATCATCATCCTTGATCTTCTCTCCCAATACCTTCAAGTCGTTGACAATGACTTGCAATCGATGGAACATCTCTGGAATGCTCTCATCATCCTTCATTTTGAAACTTGTCAACTTGTCCTTGAGAATGTACAACTTGGCACTCTTCACCACCAGTGTGCCCTCATACGTTTCCTCTAATCTCCTCCACACCTCATTTGCTCTTTCACAATCTTTGATTTGCTCAAACACCTTAGAATCAATAGCATTGTATATGGTGTTGAGAGCCATTGTGTTACATTGCTTGTTGATCTTGTCTTGGTTGGTGGGATCATCGGGATCAATGATAGCATAGTCATTCTCGGTCACATCCCATACTTGATCATTTATTGAACCAAGATACATTCTCATCTTTCTCTTCCAATAACCATAGGATGTGCCATCAAAGAATGATGGTTTGCCCCCCACATGGTTGAACACAACTTGAGCCATAATTTGACACCGAGGTTGTTAAGCCTTCAATCAAACGGTGACCACTGCTCTGATACCACTTGAAAGGTCCTGATATGGCTAGAGGGGGTGAATAACCTATTTAAAAATCTACAAATCAACTAGAGCAATTTGATTAGTATGACAAATAGTGAAATGCAAACTTGCTCTAGCTCTACAAGGGTTACAAGCCACCTATCCAACAATTCTAGTTTAAATTATTACTAGGCACACAACTTGCAAAGATACTACTCACTAAGAGCTCTCAATCTTCCTACTCTAAAGAGCTCCACTAGATGAACTTAAAAACAAAGCAAGCTCTTAATTCTAATTACACTAAAGAGCTTGCCACAACTAGTTTGCAAGAATATAAATGAGTGAGTAGGGTGATTATACCGCCGTGTAAAGAAGTGAACCAATCACAAGATGAAGATTAAGCCAATCACCATGAGAATACAAATGACAAGAGACAATCGATTTTCTCCTGAGGTTCATGTGCTTGCCAACACGCTATGTCCCCGTTGTGTCGACCAAACACTTGGTGGTTCGGCGGCTAAGAGGTGTTTCATAAACCTCATCCACATAATTGGACACCGCAAGAACCTACTCACAAGTGAGGTAACTCAATGACACGAGCAATTCACTAGAGTTACCTTTCGGCACTCCACCAGGGAAGGTACAACTCCCCTCAATCACCAAAGGCGGCCACGAACAATCACCAACTCGTGCCAATCCTCCACCACTGCACCAAGCCGTCTAGGTGGTGGCAACCACCAAGAGTAACAAGCAAAATCCACAACGCAACACAAATACCAAGTGCCTCTAGATGCAATCACTCAAGCAATGCACTTGGATTCTCTCCCAATCTCACAAAGATGATGGATCAATGATGGAGATGAGTGGGAGTGCTTTGGCTAAGCTCACAAGGTTGCTATGTCAATGAAAATGTGCAAGAGTGTGAGCTAGAGCCGGCCATGGAGCTTAAATAGAAGCTCCCACTAAATAGAGCCATTGTACCCCTTCACTGGTCACTGATCGGGGTGACCGGACGCTCCGGTCCTACTGACCAGACATAGGGCTCAGCATCCGATCGCCCGATGGTGGCCATGTGTCATCCTGTGTGCAATAGGAGTCGTCTGATCTCAACGGTCATGACATGACCGGACACTCAGCCATAAGTGACCGGACGCTGAACCCTCAGCGTCCGGTCATTTCCAGTAAGCTTCCAAAGACATAAAACCTTGATCGGACGCGTCCGGTGGTACTTGATCGGACACGGCCAGTGTCCGATCAGTTACCCTAACTTCTGTGCAGCTACGTCAGCTCTGACCGGACGCATCATTCCAGCGTCCGGTTAGTTAGAGGCCCAGCGTCCGGTCACATGACCGATACCAGGTAATCACTGCCACGCCTGACCGGACGCGCCAGTCCCCCTGAGACCAGCGTCCGGTCAGTTGAAAAACAGCGAGACTGACCCTCTATCATCTCTATCTCCTTCACCCTTGATCAAATGTGCCAACCACAAAGTGTATCACCTTGTGCACATGTGTTATCATATTTTCACAAATATTTTCAAGGGTGTTAGCACTCCACTAGATCCTAAATGTATATGCAATGAATTAGAGCATCTAGTGGCACTTTGATAACCGCATTTTGATATGAGTTTCACTCTTCTTAATAGTATGGCTATCTATCCTAAATGTGATCACACTCACTAAGTGTCTTGATCACTAAAGCAAAATGGCTCCTACATTTTATACCTTTGCCTTGAGCCTTTTGTTTTTCTCTTTCTTCTTTTCCAAGTTCAAGCCTTTGATCATAACCATGCTATCACCATTGTCATGATCTTCGTCATTGCTTCATCACTTGGAATAGTGCTACCTATCTCATGATCACTTTGATAAACTAGGTTAGCACTTAGGGTTGCATCAATTAACCAAAACCAAACTAGAGCTTTCATCAGTGTGTCAGAACAGAGCAGTCGGACGATGCCCAGAGCTTCTTTGGCTCCACGGCATCGCCATGGTCCACACAACGCCGCTGCAAGACCCTCCTGGACTCCGGCGCATGTAGACCATAGGATCAACTCCCCCAAACCGCCATGTACCCGACCTACCTTGGAATGTAAGGGGGAGGTTGGACCCTAAGAGGGGAGAGGACGATTCCACGTAGATCATTCGTGTCCTCATAGTTCCACTCGAGCTCTACACCGAGAGCAGAGCAACCCAGAGAGGGGCATCGAGAGCTCGTCCACCGCATCCGTTGTCTTCCACCTCTCCGGTGAGGGGGAAGGCTCCACCGGCGGCGAGGTGTTCTTAGGATCAGCACCGAGTGATCCCCTACCAAATCTCTCTCTTTATCCTATACACTCTGTTGTAACCCTTAGATCTTGGATGCTCTTGAGTATAAGGATCATAAGTTGCTGGATGTAGGGCATCGATTGGCCCAAACCAGGATAAACCATTGCGTCCCCTCTGTGATTCTTGTGTTCTTGAGTCCACCGGAGACACGCACTCTAACACCACTTCGAATAACAATGCTTGTCGTGGTTCTGACCCCACGACACATGGCCCAAAAATTATTTTAAAAATTGTTTATTACATGCATTGATGCATGTAATCCTATGATTTGCCAAACATACATATACGTTGCGGTCGATCATGTCCTCCTCGTGAGGGACGCAGCAATGAAAGCGCTGGATTTATTTGCATACTCTTCTATAGGCAACATCTTGATGAACTTCTCCGTGATCCTTAAGAACATGTCCATAGCATCTGTAGATGGCCCGAAATGCTATGCTATAATTGGCTCCATTACAGCTCTCAGCGCGCGTGCCCCTGTCTTTGGCGTGACAATGCCGTTCTGATCAAGAGATTCATGGGCAGCCATCTTGTCGATTAAAAATGAACCCTCAGCTTCGATTATCTCCTTCAACTCCTTCTCTGACGGCCTCTACATTGGTATGTAGAAATAGTCAAGTTTCTCATTATCGATCAAATCATGTTAATAATCACCACCACATATTATATATATACTTATATCTAGTAACTACATATGCGTGATGGTTGACATATACAGTACCTTTGATGCCATTTCGTGTAGGATGGCATTTGTGAATTCCAAAAATAGAATGGCACTCTCCGGCTTATCATCAAAACGTTGTCCAAGAATGGAGAAAACCATCCGGCCCCCGGGAACCATGTCTTGAGCTTGCATATGCAAGATCCGTGTGAAGTCATCGTTAAACTACTGAGCGTAGGCCTTGATGTACTACAAGAAATGTGTCATCTTTTGACATCTGATATTGGTCATGATACTTGAAAAATAAATCATAAGTCATTTGTGACACCAAGTTGATGAAAAATGAAATGTCAAAAGATGAGCGTCTTTAATGACAACTTGTGATGTTTAGGTGTTCAAGTCATAAAGTTATGACATCTGATTTCATGTCATAGGTTCCATGGACTTTGCCACGTAAGTAGATGCCACATAGGATGACTCGTTGATGTGGCGCTAAGATGGCAGAGTCTAGAAACGTCATAAAACTGAATTTGGCCTGTCTAAAGCCATATAGCAGCCATGTATATAATGGGCCAAGCCCATTGTTAGGGCCCAATTTATTTTAAAAGTCAGCACATTTTATTTTTAAAGCTTATTCAGCCCATTTTTAGGTTGAGGCCACCAAATACTACTAGGGCCCGCCCGCATAGCATTTTTGCTTGGCCATGCCAAACCACATATTTTCTAGGCTGGCCCATATTCTTTTTTCTAGGCTACATTTTTCTTAGACCAGCCTAAACACAAACGAGCCAATTGAAAAACAAAAAAGCCCAATATATGCTTTACAATAGCATATTCAATACTTCCTCCATTCCAAATCATAATTCGTTTGTCTTTTTTTACCTCAAGTTCGACCACTCGTCTTATTAAAAAAAATTATGCAAACATAGTCAAATTTAAGTCATTCTTGAAGAACTTTTGTTAATAAAACAAGCCACAACAAAAGAAGTGATATTTAGCATAAATTTTTTATATGACGAGTGGTCAAACTTGGGGTCAAAAAAGTCAAGCGAACTTTAATTTTGAACTGATTTAGTACATAGGTCTTCAATCAATTATCAATGCCATTACATTCAATGCCATATCAGACCAACCAGATTCAAACTTATAGAATAAAATAAAGCACATCTTAAATACAACCGAAGTCTCACATCCTAGGTCCATTACTATTCAAACACTCACCAAAGTCATACAAAAAGCTAGACTTTACCAAATCTGACAACCTTTATGGTGTTATTACCTGCAAACGCAAGCGAGAAATAAGAGGTTAGCACATGCCTCACAAAGATTTTAATAAGCAGATCGCTATAAAACATACTTAGACTATCATGGTAGTACATGTAACATTCACTGCCAAAAGCCAAGTCATCACAAAGTACACACGTACGTACAGATACAGATTGGTATCCAAGACATGAAAAACACCATTACCCATCAGCTCTACTCTATATATTTAACAGCAACTCATTCTGAACTGAAATAAGGAAAATAGGAGACAGTAAACAGTAACTGTGGCTAAGTGAACTCCAACAGAATTCCATTATTACGTGCTATCAGACTATATATTGTGAGGCCAATTCAATCAGAAAATCTCATGTGTACACAGTATAGAGATGAGAAATACACACCTATCTCCAGTTACAGTGGCTTTTTTACATAATATAGCAAAGACAAGTTCTGTAGTGTTTACTATAAAATAGAACACAAACTTATTAAATTTTGAAACTAATGAGAAATACGTAGATATCATCAGACATAATTTAAACAAGAAAAGAGGTCAGGTTGTCAAGATCTATCTGTTATCATGAAACAGAAATGTACAAAAATTTAAACTATCAAACCTTGTTGTGCCATGACTCGAATAGTTTGACAATGATAAGCTAGACACTTCAAATTGTCAAAAATTTACAGCAACCCAATTTGATTAAGAGCTCTTCAATTAAATAAATTGTAGTAGCATCCTTACTTCATTTCAGAAACAAACAAAGGCAAAAAAATTCAAACAAGCAGATCAAAAGTTCTAACAATAGTCAGTTGTAGTCCAAATCCAATACCGATCACCCACTCATTTTGAAAATATATATGATGTAGCACAGAGACATTAACTAGCCTTATTGAAATAATGTACCATATGTATCAACCCACTTTCAATATTTTTTTATTGAGAAAAGAATCTAATTTTGCTAGATTACATTTTATTTCAAGCAATAATAGCACTGCAGGTTCACATTCCAGGTCATGGGAAGATCAAAATGGACATCACAAAGACACGGATGAGCTCGCAGCTGTCATTTCCCCTTAAACACTAGAGCAAGTTTCTATCTAACGCATAACAAGGAATCAAAAGCAGATAACTATCGTCATAAATCAAAGGTGAGCTGAAGGACTCATATACTTGCATAATACTAAAGCTAACATGCTACACTCTCATGAACCTTATAATTGAAATTAAACCTTTCTTGTGCAGATACTAAAAGGACTCATATACTTGCATAATGAGAAGCTCATTATACACCGTGATCTGAAGCCATCGAATATATTGATAAAACATAGGGGGTGAAGTAAAAATATCAGACTTTGGTGTAAGTGCCATTCGGCCTGTTTCGCTGGTTGATTTCTGGGCTGATAAATCCGGCTGGTGCTGGTTTGTTGTGAGAGAAAAACACTGTTAGCTGGCTGATAAGCCCTGGCTGAAACCAACAAACGAACAGGCTGATTATTTCTAGCTCCTTTGGACAACGAGATACATTTATTGGCACATACAACTACATGGCGGTGAGTGCAAGATTTTCAGCTCACAAATGTGTCTTCCAGTTTGGTGTGAAATAATCTGAATCTTACTAGCTCTGATGACCCAAAGCAATTTTTTCTGTTCTTGACAGCCAGAAAGAATCAGTGGAACGAAACATGGTTGAGTGATATCTGGAGTTTGGGACAAGTGATACTGGAATGTGCAACCGGCAACTTTCCGTTTCCTCCTTGTGAAAGCTTTTATGAACTTCTCGTAGCTGTTGTTGAGCAATCACCACCATCTGCACCATGGGACCAGTTTTCACCAGAATTCTGTGCGTTCATTTCTGCATGGTAATCATACACTGCTCTATACCAATGCTGCCTATAGACATCCTTACCTGTGATTAAGCTACTCGAGACATGTTAGCAATTATTTTTGCATTGGCAATTATGAACTAGTATTTTAAAATGACATCATGGGGGTGCTTGCATATCTTGTTCATGGTTTTATTGCTCAAGTCAAAATATGCCTGCTTTGTATATTACATATGCACGGAAAGCATGTAGAAGGTAACACCAAGAAAGTTTGGATCATATGTTTCCTGCTGTGTCTTGGTATTCTCTATCTGCGGATTTGTCCAGCTATGTAATCTGTCCAGAGAAGGTTACTATCTGATGCATATGTTTTCATTGTGATTTTCAGTCTCCAAGGATGCTAATGATAGGTCATCAGCACAAGCCTTATTGGTAAGCCAAAAAAAAAAACAGCTTCACATCTTCATGGTCATTTCAGGAATGGTCTGCAAGACTAGACCACTTATCTTACCCTTCCCTTCCTGTTGTCTTCGATGCAGAATCATCCATTCCTGAGCATGTATGATGACCTGCATATAGATCTTGCTTCATACTTCACTACCGCAGGATCTACCCTCGCCACCTACAAGTAATAACAGTGTCCTTGTTGTTTTTGTGTATCCATTTTTGTGCACAGAATTGATACATTTTCTTTTATATACAGTTCCAGGGAACTCTAATTTTTTGTCCTCCTTAAGCAAAGGGTGTGGCGACTGAATCCAAGCGTGGTGTCGATCTCCTGGAAGGACCGTTAACACCTCTGGAAGCTGATGATGTGCAGAGCTGTAGTTTACTGACACCAATATTCGAGACCCCCCTGCCGCCGCTTCTCTCTTCTTTCCATCTACGGACAAGGCTTGGGTTGTGTAATGATCTTTGTGTGTGTCATGTGATAGGTTCCATCACTATATATATATATATATATATATAGGGAGAGGCTATTCAGTAGCCGGCTACAAAATAAGTTATTCTGTAGCCACCTCCATTTACTATAATTTTATATACTAATTTACCATAATGTCAATACATATTTACGATAGTTGGGTTACTATAACACATGGGGATATTTACCATAACGTTATATTAAACCACTTAGTAAGGAGTTACTATAATCTCGTAATTAACATAGTAATTATCATAACTCAAAGTGGCTACAGAATAAGTTATTCTGTAGCCAGCTACAGGATAGTAGTTCTATATATATATATATATATATATTATATATATATATATATATATATATATATATATATATATATATAAAATTATCGTAAATGGAGGTGGATACAGAATAACTTATATATATATATATAGGGAGAATATATTCAGTAGCCAGCTACAAAAGAAGTTATTCTGTATCCACCTCCATTTACGATAATTTTATATACTAATTTACGATAATGTCAATACATATTTACGATAGTTGGGTTACTATAACATATGGTGATATTTACCATAACGTTATAGTAAACCACTTAGTAAGGAGTTACTATAATCTCGTAAATTAACATAGTAATTATCGTAACTTAAAGTGACTACAAAATAAGTTATTTTATAGCCAGCTACGTGGTAGTAGTTCTATATATATATTATATATATATATATATATATATATATATATATATATATATATATATATATATATATATATTGCGAATACCATCACTATACATATATGACATACATGTACAACATTTTAGGATGAATGAGCACGGAAGTTTTGCCCATCTGTATATCGGAAGCACCGTTTGGTCATGTTTGCTTCACCTTGTAATGTACTAGTAGAAAGCGCGCGCCCTTGCGCGCGTGGACGAAGAAAGCGTGGCAGGGATAGAAGAAAGCACAAGCCCGTCATATTAGTTCGGAAAAGTTTGAAAATCCACAATTTTTTACAACTATTTTGTGCTAAACTAAACTAAGCCTGAAAAGATTTATGAAACTATTAAAACAAATTATGTTTTTAGGTTTTTTTATGCACAACCCAAAATTTCCAATTCTGGGGTGTGATCAACAACATATTTTATAGGGAGGAGGGTCAGTCAAAAGCGATTAAAAAGGAGAAATAGCAGGCTATCAGAAAAAAAAAAGTTTTCCAAAAGGCTTTGAACAAATTAATCGCAGGAACTACCATATCATCATGTGTTACAATGGGATTACATGAAGAAACAAAATGGATTACCTCTTTTAGAAGCCTAAAATATTGTCTAAATATATGAACATCTTTTCTTTTGAGATAATCATGACAGCAAAATGTAATACGTGGATGCATGAGCAGGCTTCAATCTGTAGACACATTAATGTATCAAGCTGCTAGCTATAACCATCCTAAGCAATGGATAGAGCTGGTCGAGTTACTGTATTTGAACAAACAAATAGACTGCAATTCAAGCAATAGAAAATACAGTATTGAAGGGGAAGAAATCAGTATGCTGTAGGCCAGCAGGAACACAATTTCTCTATGGCTGCAAACTAACTACAAATAAGGGAATGGGGTCGTAAGCTTCAACATGAATCTGCTGAAAATGGAAAACACATGGCATAATGTACTCCTATCAAGTTTAGAGGCCGTTAACTAATTTAGTTAAGAGTTGAAGAAGAAGGTACACGACATGGAAACTCTGGCCCTCCTGCCTGGGAGCTCTTTACGTGGTTGTTTGTTTTCCCAGACCGTGCATGCTTGTGGGAGCTAAAGGGCCTCCATTGGCATGCCTCACCCTCAACGTTGCTGTAAACCAATGACACCAGAAATCCCTTCAATTCACAGATAATGGCCAAACATAAAAGGATAATGGGGAAAGATGTAAATCAATCCACATATATGACCTCTTTTAGAAGCCTAAAACATTGTGTGAAAATAAGGACATCATCTTTTCTTTTGAGGTAATCATGACAGCAAAATCCAATATGTGGATGCATGAGCAGGATTCAGTTTGTAGGCAGTTATTCTTCATTTTTTTGGCATTAGAATTAATGAAATATTTTTGACATCACCTGGGCAGCTGAAACAAGGCACCTAAATCAAAATTGTGTCTGCCACAAAAATATTCTTCTTTGAATGGTGAGTTCAGGTAATTAAAATCCTACTTCTCTGAATGGCGTACACCATTCAAAGAACAATAATATTCCATCTTTGCAAAATATGAGCATTCATATCCAAAAAAATAGATAAGTTCTGAAATTGTTGAGCTAACCATTTTGAAAATAAGAATAATGTATGCCTTAGCCTAGGAGGTTCTATATATATAGATTGAATCCACCACATGGCTGTGCACAACATTTCCAAATAATCAAAATCTATTTTAATGATTTCAGCTAGTTTAATTTTGAGGGGCAGAAAGACCGTAACTCATTGTAGTAGGGGGAAAAGCACTAAAGCACTAAGTAAATAGGTAGCAGCAAAATGTGTAAGCATGTCGATCAAACGTCGTTTTTGCTGCAGCGATAGGACAGGTGCTAGATCACATCCATGAGCACAAAATCGATGCACAGATGCATACATTCAATAGCAATTAGATGAACTGGAGCCCCACCTAGTCAAGCGAACCCCTCTTCAACAGCAGAGAGGACCCCAAGAGGATTCCATGCGGCGACTGCAGTGCCATGTCCAGCGTCTGCACGCGCTGCACCACCGTGGCTGTACTTCTATCGTAGTCTACACAGTTGCACATATGCTAAGTGGTCATCATTATAAACCCTGCAGTAAAAGTAATCTAAAAAGGAGAATGACAGTAGACATGAACAGAGGTTACAAAGACAATAATGATTTGGCAGGGAAGGAAGTTGGTATATTCACAAAGAGAAAACAAAAACTATTTGATTGCCTTGCTTAACCAAAACACCTGATGTGGTATTGCGAAACTGAAGGACATTTTAGTAGTCAATCTGAATACTCCACATGAGCACAATTAGGAGAGATGGAGAGGAAATCGTAAGAAATGTTGTGAGCTGTACCTTGAGGAGCACAGGAAGCACCATGATGGCAATCTTCACACACCGTTGCTGCAATAGATAGGGCTAAGGTCAATAGGATTGAAATCAGCAGCAGCAATATACATCTAAGTAGATACTACGAACCTGGAACTAATCAATGCACCACAGGATCGATCCCCTGGTGCAGCCGCGGTGTGCAGCCAGAGCAGGAAGCCCCGGCACCGCGAGGAACCTCCACGCGCTCTGGGATAGGGGCAGTCAGCAGGGAGAAGGAGAGTGAGAGGGAGGGAGGGAGAGAGAGAGAGAGAGAGAGAGAGAGAGAGAGAGAGAGAGAGAGAGAGAGAGAGAGAGAGAGAGGAAGAGGTAGGCACCTAGGGTTTCATGGAGCACAGGAGAAGACGGCCGGCGGGACGATGCCGCATCGGGGGCAGCCGCGCCAGCGACCACCTCCACTACAGGGAATGCGTAACCTCTTCTTTTGCTGGATTGTTAATGGGAACGGAAAATCAAACCTTATTTTTTTGCGCTGCATGCTGTGAGAACCACTGAATGGGTTGTATAGGGTATTGCAAATGCTGAATCTTCAGCCATCACAGCGAGAGGACATCTGAACCTGTCTACACAGAATGCATTTGCGTATACAAAATTGATGGACATTAAAGCGAATAGAATGAAGTCCAATTAGTGGAAGCAGCAACATGTGAAATCTGTAGTCAATCGAAACAAATGGAATAAGCATAATTAGATGACTGCCTACACAACACACGTGGCTAAGAGGCCCATAAAGATATATTGTAATGGTAACTATGATAGTAACTGTAAGGAGGAGGAGAATGTAACCTGAGCAAAATCTTATTTGAAATTCGATGGCCCCATAAATAAGAGGACGCATATATGCGATCTGAAATTGAATAGAAACAGTTGTAATGGAAGGTTGATAATGCTGGAAACAATAACATACATTTATCGCTAGTGCATCTATGAAGAGACCAAAGCTTGGAGGGGTCGATCTGCATGAAGTTTTGATGGTTGTAGAACAATTGGACTTCATATATTTTAATTTTCTCTTATTTCATCCCAACCTGTAAAAGATAACCATGAAACTTGTTTAGTGTTAGCTATCTGGGTAGCATGAAAACTATGGAGAAATAATAGCTATGGAAGAGCCGCTCTTTTTAGCATCCTGACATGCCACTTACAGTCTATTAAATTTGTACAAAAGATAACAAAGTTTCTCAGGGATCGCAATTTTGTTTCCACTAATTAAAACTATAGGCAAATAACAGTTATGAAGAAGGTGCTCTTTTTAGAACCCTGACAGGCACCTACAACGGTTTTGAGGCTTGTGAATAAAAAATTTAATATAACAGGAACATAGCACTGAATCTGTATATCCACATGAAGGAAGGGGCAAAGGGCTGTTGGCCATGTCCGGGGCATATCTCGGGAGTTAAAAGCACACGGAGATAAAACCTGACCAAATCGATTCGTTGTCCAACACCGATATTGAAACTCAGCAATCATTTATTTTGGTAGCACTAAAACTATAGACAAATAATAGTTACGAAAGAGTTGATCTTTTTTACCATCCTGACATGGCACTTACAACGGAATAGTTTTTTGAGCATTGTGAAAAAAAACTAAAATATAACAGCAACATAGTACTGAATTTGTATAACCACATGGAGAAAGGGGCAAGGGGCTGCTGGCCATGCCCAGAACACTTTCGGGAGTTAAAACCATGCAGAGATAAAACCTGACCAAATCAAGTTTTTGTCCAACACAGATATAGAAACTCAGCGACTTTTTAGAGCTGTGAACTTTCACAAACTCTTGAAAACCAAACGGCCATGGAGGCGACTACATCAAGAATCTGGACACAGGAATGGACATATAAAAACACCAACCAATCATACTGTATCTTCTACCACTTACCAAGCTCGTAGACGTGAATAGATAGGTTTCGCATCCGAGAGTCATGTACTCATAACCCAAAGGAACAAGGCTATCATAGCAACAGACCTGCAAATGAATCCAAACAGTACCTACGTGCTGCATCAGAGCATGTCCAATGATTTTACAGCTTGAAGCAATTTCATCCATTCAAGCAGTGAATATTCAGTTCATAGTGGGAATTTATGAAACGGTCTCATTTTTACATTGTTCCTAGAAAGTGGCAGTTTGCATGACATACTACCGATTTCAAAGTAATGTACAAACCCAGGGAAAGATTTCCATCTCCACAAAACGTCTATATGGTAAAAAAAAATTAATTGAGTTAATTAAAATATTCGCAATTGTCTAGAGATAGTGGGAGTTTCAAAGTATTCGCAATTGTCTAGAGATAGTGATATGTCCTTCAAACTACAGACTTTTTATGCAGTACATGTATATGCATTTCTAAAAAAGTATATTAGGCCCTTTTTCAGAGGCTCTGGGAAAAAAACTCATGTATAGTGCTAACCTGCTATGCCCTACCAATACAAATTAGCTATTTCTATTAGAGGATCTGTAGCAGTATTAGAGGATGATTAAACACAAGCCTCGATTGGATCTCATTCTAAATTTCTATGACAAAACCCCAATAGCCTTTTAACAGAGCCACTATTATGGAACCTGCAGTTAATTCATTTTTTCATTGACCTGCTGTCATCACCTATTGAAACCTTAACATGACAGTGGTATATATTACTATCTTATATCTGGACAACAATAGTGTAGGCTATATAAGTGCATGCCCAATTAAGCTCATGCATTTTACCTAGTGCATTGCGAAGGCAGGTTGATAATACATATCCAAGGTTAGATATATATGTCAAATCGTGCGGCAAAAAACCAGCCAATGTGCCTACAGGTGCGTAATTTTTATGTGGAAGTCTCTCAAGAACGCATACTTTGCTCAATGCACCGTCTACTAAAGGAAGCACTGCCATCAGATGGCTAGAGAATGTAGCAGCCTCTGACCTCCAGGTGGCCATATTCCTGGAAATCAAATAATTTTAGCAACAATATAGGTAATGGATTTGTAACATAAAATAGAAGTAAAAGGACTATACATTTCACATTGGCCACAATTTACCTTTGTTCTAGGTAGACCTTCCTGCTCCTGTATCTTTGCATTGCGTAATAATATAGGACCAAAATTTGTTCCCTGACGGGTTTGTGGCCCATGCACTCCCAATCATGTCTATTGTAGGTTGAAAGGAATGACGCCAAGTCCATTGTAATCAATAGGTAGCTAACAAATGAAGCTAGCAACACATGGAACAGGTTTTCATAGTTCACACTAAATTAAGAGCTTCCTCAACTTGCAGCTCAGGCAACAGTTCTGACAACAACAATACAGCTTGTACTGCAATATCCATACTGACCAGATAAGGATCGTGCCGCAACACTAATAGCAAATAACTGAACAAACCAATGACAGTAGGCAAAATGAAAATACTAAACTGCACTGGACCAGATAGTACCTTTTGGTTGGGCTATTTCCTTTGTGTCTATTTGTCTCAGAATAACCAGGCGTCCAAATGATTCCGAATAAATTTATGTTAGTCACAAAATCAAAAGTAAGAGTAAAGCTGATAAAGAAAGACAACATCGAGAACCAAGAGTATCACCTGACACAGCATGATGTGGTTCCCCATCCAATTCTGATTTTCTGGTTCATCCAAAAAAGGAGATTCCCAAAGCAGGGGTCGGACTGTGGCCCAGCCGACCGCAGGCAGCACGGGCCTGACCAACCGTTGACAGCGCACCGGCGGACGTGGGTCTGCAGGCAAACATAGGCATTCGCTGCAGGCTGGGTACCGCGGCATAGCGCGACAGCTGACCCCCGCGGCCCCGTCCACTGGAATTTGGGAACACAACAACAGGAGGCAGGAGGAGTGTCGCTGCCTGCGACAGTCCGTTAGACAAGGGAGGAGAAGAAAGTGAGGGTACCGGCAGACCAAGCCGCCGAGCTGAGACACTGCGGCCGCCACCACCACCGACAACGAAGAGAAAGTTAGGGTTGAGGGAAGACGTGCCGGCAGGGGCCAGCTGGAACCACGCACGGCACCGCGCACCCATCCGCCGGGCTAGGCACCATCGAGAGGGAGGGAGGCGGAGCGAGAGAGGAGGCGGAGATGACGCAGCGAGTCGCGCTACGCGGCGCTGGAGGCCAGGGGAGCCGTCGGCCGGCACTGACTGGCACGGCACCACGTCGCGAGAGAGGGAGAGGGCGCACCAGTAGCGAGGGGACGTAGCGATGGCGAGCGGCGATAGGACGGAGCGGTGGCGACGAAGCACATACAAGGTGGATCGGAGGAGAGGGAGGAAGAATGGTGGCGATGCTGATTGGGCAGAAACCGAGGCGGAAGAAAAGGACAGCGGGAGAAGCAGAGGCAAAAGCCGCACAACACTGAGGGAAGTTGAGAAAAGCAGATGAAAGCCACGAAGGAGCTGCAGAAGCCGCTTCTAGCCGAATCCGCTCCGGACAACCGCGGCCACACGATCGAAGATCTGATGGCTGAAAATAATTCGGCCGACGTGGCCGGTGTCTCCTTCTTGGAGTCCTTGCGGGCTTGTCTAGGTAAATTGGCTCAGTTATTGGATTGGCCATTATCTAATTTGGTGTATGAGTCAATTCCAAATTTTCTTGTATCCTGATGCCCACGGCGCCTCCCGCGTGCCACGGGCTTCTCCAACGCACGGACCCACCGCAGCCTTCTCCACGGGACCTGCCACGGCCTTCTCCACCGGAGCAGTGAGCTTTGCGCCACCGGCGAGCTCTACATCGGTGAACTTCACACGCCGACGAGCCTCCATTCCCAAGCAGCAAGGAGATGTTGGGCTAAAGCGCACATTGCAAACGTATGTTCAAGTGTTTTAGATGTTTTAGAGGTATGTTGCAAGTGTTTCATATGGACATTGCAAAAGTAGATTGGGATGTTGCATATGCTGCAAGTGTTTCAGAGGTACGTTGCAAGCGTTTGTTCAAAGTGTTTCATCTGTTTCAAACGTATGTTGCAAGCGTTTTGATCTAGATGTTGTATATGTTTCACACATGTTGCAAGAGTATGTTCCAAATATTTCAGTCGTTTCATTCTTATGTTGCAGTAAGTGTCGACAGAATATCGTTGGCAGTCCACCGAGGGGTATCCCACGATGGTAAATTTGTCGGTGGGGATGCACATAACCAGAAACTGGATGGTGACATAAGGCGTAGAGACAGCGATTTAGACAGGTTCAGGCCGTCAGTATGACATAATACCCTACTCCTATGGTTTGTTAGTTTGTAATAGCTATCGTATGATATTGCGTGTCTGCATATGTATGTATCTTGATGTAGCCTATCCGCTAGGGGACCCCTGCCTCTCCTTATATAGTCTGGAGGGATAGGGTTACAAGTAAAGTAGCCTATTTGGTACTATACAATGTCTTGCGGTGCATGCCGAGCAGCGCCATGCACGCCTTGATCTTGTGGGTCGGGCCACCTCTGATGGTGCGGCCCATGTCTTGTCTTGAGGATACTGGGGGCCGTACCCCCCATAGCTAGTCCCCTAGCCTGACAGTAGGTGACATAGTCGCGTGGTGCCAGGGTCAGAAAGTAGAAGACCAGCCGAGCAGGCAGCCAGTCCCTAGGCATAGCCTCGAGATGAGAACAAGCACATTCACCGCAAGGTGAAGTGTGTCCACTTAGTCCCCGAGCCTACTGGAAGATGAAGAATGAATCTAGTAGCAGGGTCAAAGAAAAAGAAGTCTAAAAGCTTGTTGACGTCGTCTGATATGCATGTATCAAGACCCTAGACGTGCTGCCCAAGATCAGCACCCTGATCCGAATAGCATGGAGCAACTTAATAGCACACCGATGAGACATAGCAAGATCCGAGCACCGAGGAGTCCCCGGCGTAGTTGGCGATGACCGAGCACCGAGGAATCCCCGGCGTAGGCGGCGATGTCCGAGCACCGAGAAATCCCTGACAAAGCTGGCAAGGTGCGAGCATCGAGGAGCGAGGAGTCCCCGGGGTCGCTGGCGATGACCGAGCACCGAGGAGCGAGGAGTCCCCGGCGTCGCCGGCGATGTCCGAGCACCGAGGAGTCCCCGGCGTAGACAGCGATGTCCGAGCACCGAGGAGTCCCCGGCGAAGCTGGCGATGTCCGAGCACCGAGGAGCGAGGAGTCCCCGGCGTCGCCGGCGATGTCCGAGCACCGAGGAGTGAGGAGTCCCTGGCGTCGCCGGTGATGTCCGAGCACCGAGGAGTGCCCGATGTAGGCGGCGATGTCTGAGCACCGAGGAGTCCCCAGTGAAGCTGGCGATGTCCGAGCACTGAGGAGAAAGGAGTCTCTGGCGTCACTGGCGATGACCGAGCACCGAGGAGCGAGGAGTCCCCGGCGTAGCTGGCGATGTTCGAGCACCAAGGAGCGAGGAGTCCCCGGTGTAGGCGGCGATGTCCGAGCACCGAGGAGGGAGGAGTCCTCGATGTCACTGGCGATGACCGAGCACTGAGGAGCGAGGAGGCCCCGGCGTCGCTAGCGATGACCGAGCACCGAGGAGTCCCCGGCGTTGCTGGCGATGACCGAGCACTGAGGAGCGAGGAGTCCCTGGCGTCGCTGGTGATGACTGAGCACTGAGGAGCGAGGAGTCCCCGGCGTCGCTGGTGATGACCGAGCACCGAGGAGCGAGGAGTCCTCGGCGTCGTTGGTGATGACCGAGCACCGAGGAGCGAGGAGTCCCTAGCGTCGCTGGCCATGCCCAAGCACCGAGGAGCGAGGAGTCCCCGGCGTCGCTGGTGATGTCCGAGCACCAAGGAGCGAGGAATCCCCAGTGTCGCTGGCGATGACCGAGCACCGAGGAGTCCCCGGCATAGGCGGCGATGTTCGAGCACCAAGGAGTCCCCGGCGTAGCTGGCGATGTTCTCGTGGTGAAGTGTGCCCACTTAGTCCTCAAGCACGAATAATCTGAGCGTTGAGGAGTAACCGGCGTAGCTGATGATGAAGCACGAGCGGCGAACAGTCTAGTCAACTGGTCTGTGGCAAAGTGATCATTGAGTAGAAGCGACCGACGAACAGTCTGATCAACTGGTCGGCGATGGAGTCCATGAACCAAGCGGTCTAACCAGTTGATCGGTGGAGAAGTCCGATCACCTGGACAATGATCCTGCAATACAAATATGTAGAACGGGTAGTACATGACGCACAAATAAATAAACTCCAGAGAAAAATCAGCAATGGTGATGAAACGGCGTATGTAGTTCGACGATCAGTTGGCGTGAAAATATATTTATGTTTAATATAAACCGCTCGAACAGTTAGTGTGTAGCTGAGTCTCCAGCCCTAGCTAGCCCATAGTCCATAATGTCGAGCGCGGAGCCCGTGCATGTGTAGGAGGAACAAGCGTCGCTAAGGAGCCACTGCCGACCACCCATAACGCAGAGGGTAGACGCTCGTGCATGTGTAGAGAGGAGCCGAAGACAGGGCCGTCTCTGGAGGCATCCGAGCATCAACATGACTGATCGAGGGTTCGGAAAATCATTTGGAGAGCAAATATAGAGAAAACAGTTCGGAGAAACATTATGACGATATACGGAGATTGGAGAATATTTAGAAGAATATTAAAGCGTGACTTAGCTTTAGACAGAACGTCTGGTCGGCGACGCGGGCAGCTCGCTTGATGGCTGTAATGGAGTTGATCTCGTTTTGGAGTCAGATGGGTACGCGGAGTCGTAGTTAAACGGGCATAGTCGGACTCGGTAGAACGGAATTCGAGTCAGCTTGACTTGATAGACGAAGTTGTATCTAGCTTGGATGACTCGCTTGATGGCTTGGACGTGTACGCGGAGTCGTAGGCGAGCAGGGCATAGTCAGAACGCGTTGGCCATGCAAAGGCCGAAGCTCGCAACGTGCGGAGTCGTGGCGTAGCTTGACGAAGTCTGGAGCACGGTTGAAGTTGTCGGCGTCGATCCTGTTGATGTCGAAGTCAAAAAGCGCCGAAGTAGAACTCTGTTCCTAGGGCGAAGCACATGGCCTCGATGTTCGCTGGTGGAGACTTGGATAAAGATGGCTTGCTTGTATGATCCATGCACTACTGGATTCAGGCGCTTTGCTGAGTGCCTAATGCACTCGGCAAAGGCTACTTTGCCCTCGGCAAAGCCTTTGCCGAGGGCAGCACTCGGCAAAGAGCCTCCGGTAAAAAATCCATCGGCAAAGAATTCTTTGTCGAGCGCCTTTTATCGGGCACTCGGCAAAGTCTTTGCCGAGTGCAATCTCGGCACTCGGCAAAGAAAAGTGACCGTCACGGCGCCGGTTGCGTTAGCACATGCTTTGCCGAGTGTCATGTCAGAGGCGCTCGGCAAAGATTTTTTAATTTTTTTTTCAAAATTTCTTTGCCGAGTGCCCTACCGGGGAGGCACTCGGCAAAGATTTTTTTTAATAATTTCTTTCCCGAGTGCCCTGCCAGATCGGCGCTCGGCAAATATTTTTTAATTTTTTTTCGTAATTTCTTTGCCGAGTGCCCTGTCAGGGCGGCACTCGGCAAATATTTTTTTTAAAAAAAATCTTTGCCGAGTGCCCGGGTCAGGGCACTCGGCAAAGAGGCTAAATTTTTTTTATTCTATATTCACAAACAGAGCATATAAGAGATATATATAACATATGTGACATCACAAACACAATATAGCACATATATATCACATCCATCTCATCACAAAGGCAATACCACATATATCACATGTCGATCACACAATATCTCACATACACGACATCACAAGCATAAAAGGTCCAATATCCATCGAAACAAGTCGATAGTTGATCACAGTGCATCACATGTTCATCAAGCGGTGAAATACATATACAAACTACCGGTGGGGAGGAAACTGAGTGCTTGGTGAAGGAAAAGTGTCGTCGCCTGCTTACGCCTGAGATGGGTTATTCGAACCCGCCAACGGAGGCTGCATAAAGGACAAGAGATTGCATCTGTTAGAGTGGTCATCTAATGAAAGCACTAGTCGAAGCAATTTGGTTTCATACTCACAGGACTAGCTATAACTGGCGGCGACGGTGGAGCGAACTGCGGTGAGGTCAGGGTAGCGGGCGGTGGAGAGTCGGTGCAGTGGCGAGTCAACATGGTGCAGGAAGACCCACAGCGTCGACGAAGACGATCGGGGTCGCCGAGTCCCTCCCACAGGTCCTCCTGTAAAAAAGAGCAAAAATGGTTAGTGTCGACTCAAAATTTCGGCAGCACCTCCCCTGCACGGGGAGGTTCCCAAAACCTGCAAAAAACATGGCACAAAGGCCAACAACCACATATATACCAAACATGGGCACGAAGGCCAACAACCACCAATATATCAAGAGGAGCCATGTACTTTAGTTCTCTTTCCATGCAGATGAAAGTATTGAAGTAGTACAACAACAATTACTACTAACCCAACAACTACTACTAACACTACTACTAACAACTACTTAACTACTAACAGTACTAATACTAAGAACTACTTAACTATTAACAACAACTACTACTAACCACTACTACTTACTAACTACTACTATTTACTAACTACTACTACTACCAACCCTACAACTAACACTACTAACTACTACTAACAAGCACTACTACTTACTAACTACTACTACTACTAACCCTACAACTAACACTACTAACTACTACAACTAACACTACAACTAACACTACTAACTACTACTACTAACACTACAACTAACTACTACTAACACTACTAACTACTACTACTACTACTAACACTACAAGGGTAGGGCTTACCTTGGCAGCAAGAACGGCAAGAGCGAGGGCCGGCGACGATGGCGGGGATGACCGTAGTAGCGCGAGGATCAACGGGCGGTCGGAATGGCGCGAGGATCGACGGGCGGTCGGGTCAGCACATTCCTCTTCTTCCTCCTCCCCCTTCTCTTTCTTCCTCTTCTTCCTCCTCCCCTTCTCTTTCTTCCTCTTGCTCCTCTCCTTCTCCCTCTGCTGGCCAGCCGTAGGGCACGGCGGGGCCGGTGGAGCTCAGGGCCGGCGGAGGAGCTTTGGGTGGCTTGGGCCCGGCCAGGTCGCTGTCCCCGGGGAGCTCGGAGCCTGGGGCGCCGGTGAGCTCGGGGCGGTGGCCAGGGACCTAGGGCGCGGGCACGGGGCCACCGAGGCGGTGGTGTAGGGCCACCGGGGCGGGGGCGCTGGGCTACCGGGGCCGGGCGCCGGGGTGAGCGCCACCGGGACGGGGGCGGGGGGGTGTGGGACGGGGGCGCCGAGGCCAGCCTGGCAGGACCTCGCCGGAGGGGGACGACGGCGGGGGCGGCGCGGGCGGCGGCGGCGCGGCAGGGAAACGCGGGGGTGGGTGGGAGAGGAGTGAAGAGGGGGTGGGGTTGGGCCGGCCCGTTCTGGGCCTTTAGGTTAAAAGATTTGCCGAGTGCCGGGCCCAGCGGCACTCGGCAAAGGGTTTTTTTATTTTTATTTTTTAAAATTCTTTGCGAGTGCCCTGTGACCTGGCACTCGGCAAAGGCTTCTTTGCCCATGTGGAGATGTCTGCAAGGCCCCAGAAAAAAATAGGGCGAAAAAAACAAAAAAAATTAATTTGCCGAGTGCCAACCTTGGCACTCGGCAAAGATGCCTTTGCCGAGTGCCATGTCACGGGGCACTTGGCAAAGAATTAAAAAAAACCTTTGCCGAGTGCCTAACGGCGGGGCACTCGGCAAAGGCTGACGGCAGGTGGCCGCCGTCACGCCGGCCACCTTTGCCGACGGCCCAATTTTGCCGAGTGTCCGGCACTCGGCAAAGATTTTTTTTGCCGACGGCCAATCTTTGCCGAGCGCCCGGTACTCGGCAAAGGAAAATTTTTGCCGACGGCTAAAGTTTGCCGAGTGTCCGGCTCTCGGCAAAGGCAGATTTGCCGACGGCCTATCTTTGCCGAGTGCCGCTGGGTCCGGCTCTCGGCAAAGATTGCCTTTGCCGAGTACCCGACAGAAAGCATTCGGCAAAGCTTTTTGCACTCGGCAAATCAGCCGTGTCTGGTAGTGATGGTCTTTGTTTGCTTGTCGTCCTCGTATGCATGGTGCTGTAGATGCACGTACATGCAAGCGTTCATGCATGTATGTTGAGAATCTTGATTACTTTATTTAGCCTCCAGTTACCGTCGCAGGTGGCGTCACGCCCTGGGGCATCATGCTGGATGATTCCGATCAGGAAAGCGGAGCCTTCCCTTGGCTAGATTCCAGTACGTGGCTGCAGATCCGTCGAATTCTCGTGCATGTACTATTTGGTATAGTACTGCCGCCGAGATCCAGGTGCAGGCTTCTGAAGCACGCCGCCGCATGAAGTTAGGTTGCCACGAGCGGCGTCGATTTTGAGATCCCATCTGGCCCGCTATGGATCAAGCACAGACCCCTACTTGGCGCGCCAACTGTCGACAAAATATCATCGGCAGTCCACCGAGGGGTATCCCGGATGGTAGATTTGTCGGTGGGGGTGCGCGTAATCAGGAACCGGATGGTGACACAAGGCGCAGAGACAACGATTTAGATAGGTTCGGGCCATCTGATCGACGTAATACCCTACGTCATGTGTCTTTGTTGTATTGTATTGAATATGAGATGTATAGATCGTGTCCGCTAGGGGACCCTTGCCTTTCCTTATATACTCTGGAGGGGTAGGGTTACAAGGTAAGTATCCTATTTAGTACTATACAATATCTTGCGGTACACGCCGAGCAGCGCCGTGCACGCCTTGATCTTGTGGGTCGGGCCACCTCTGATGGTGCGGCCCATGTCTTGTCTTGAGGATACCGGGGGGCGTACCCCCACAGTAAGTATTTCATGTTGCAAGTTTTTTGTCTGGATGTTACATATTTTTCACATATATGTTGCAAGTGTATGTTCCAAATTTTTCATATGCTTTAGACTTATATTGTTTTCAAGAGTTTCATGTTGCAAGTGTTTTGTGTTTCGGATGTATGTTCAGAGAGTCATGGGGGCACAGCCCAGGTGCTGGGGAAGGGGCACGGGGAGCCGGGGCCAACAGATGGGGCGCACGACGCGCCTAGGGTCCTGCGGACGGGGCATGCTCGTCCTCATCCTGGCTCCCGGGTCTCGCCCGTGCGGAGAGAGGAGGGGTTAGGGGGAAGGAGTGGCGGGCGTAGCCAGGGTGTGGGCGTGGGGTGAGGCGAGGCGGATGGTAGCGGGTTATGCGTGTGAGGCGGGACGAGGAAGACATGGACGGATGTGCAAGTGTAGCAACGATACCCCAGCGGCATGCATGGGCGGGCAGGCAGGTGCAGCAGCATGCAGGGGGGGCCGTCCGGAGGTGCTCATCTGCTCTGGATGTCCGGACGCTAGTAAATTCCTTCCGGTATATATTATGGTGGCGTTCAGGTTGAAGACATTGGTGATGTACCGTTGTGGGCTACATGTAAATGGCTTTGGGCCGACTTGAGTCAGTATGAGTGGTGTGAGGCCCAAGTCAGTACAGGCTCGTATAAATGACGGCCCGATATTGTGTCAGCTCTAGATATTGTAGCTAGCGCTCCTCCCTATCCTGCTCCTTTTTTTTTTTACCCAAAAAACTGTAGGGAGATCCCACAGTGAGATTTTAAATTATATTAAACAAACTCATGTTTGCCTGTTCGGCTGTTCCCTTCAGGTGTCCCTGATGGCCTGTTCGACACTTGTGACTCAACGGACACCGAAGGAGCTGGCCTCTCTAAACTATGCATATTTAATCATGTGATGTGACTTAGTTTGGAAACAAGTTCGCACTAGGTCTAATCTATTTGGTTACGAACATCATGCACAAAAGAAGAAAGTAATGAAAAATTCTCATGGAATATTACATACGGTCCTTATTGCGACCGAGGCAGTTGTCTTCAGCTCACCCATTTGCCAAAATCCATTTATCAAACATTTTACTTAACACAGACTACCTGCCTTGTGCCTGAAACATACTATAGGGTTCTTTACTAGCTTTCTTTTTTTTTCTCTCCCATTTCTCGATAGATAGAGCACGGACCCTTTCCTTTAGTTCCTAAAGCACTACTAAAAAAACATTTCTAGGGACGGCTGATAAGCCTTTATAGGAGCGGTTTGGCCAGCCACCCCTACCGAACCGTCTCTACAAATCACGTATTTGTTGGGGCGGTTCTCAGGCCGCCCCTACAAATCGACTTGTAGGGACGGCTCGTATTACCAGCCGCCCCTATAAATTGATTTGTAGGGGCAGCTGTAGTACCAGCCACCCCTACAAATACCTGTTTGTAGGAGCGGTTCAATCTAGAACCGCTCCTACAGTATGTTTTCCCGCAAAAAAAATCAAATTTACAATTCAAAATCGCGTTGCCAAACGTCCTGCGACCAACGTTCCGAACAGCATTCGCGTTGCCGAACGCCCCGTGACCCCGACTACAAGCACAAGAGTATTATATAAACTACAATTACAAATCCAATTCACAAGAATATATACAATCCATCATTAATTATACAAATTTCATACACATTGTTATCAACGTCCTAGAGCTAGCCTTTCAGTCTCACGAATGTGTTGGTACTGAGAATTTGTACCTAACTCAGACTCTCTGTCATGGTAGGCGCCTCTAACATGTACAATCTGGTCCAATATGAGTTGCAAAGGTCGCCGACGAGCTCTAAGAGTTGGTCATCCTTGTATGGGTCTCTTTTCAGTCCTTTCTCTTCTCTCCACTACAAAAGAACAAGTTTCGGTTTAGTATTTCATACCATGTACGAAGTTTTTATACTACGGGTGAAGAGATTTAAACTTACCCTTAAGGGGTGTCTCCTGTAGGCACCGGTGTTACTCATCATAGAACATATATAGTATCCACAATGTACACTTCCAGGCTTCTGCTTGGGGCACTGTGTGTTTTGCATATGAAAATGTTAAGTAATGCTTTTGACAACCATGTAACGGAGTACTGAAGAAGTAAGTTACACTTACCGCACATAGTGTTTTTATAGCCAGCTTTTCCTTCCTTGCTGGATCATGCCTTCGATGATGATTAGTGACATAGAACCTAAATGCCATGTTCGAATTATTTTAGCAAATATAACTTGTTAGTATCCAAAAGTGAACGTTACAAGTATGTATACAAACATATAAGCTAATGAGGATTGTCGATATGTATACGTCTGGAGAATCGATATGAAGTCTTTGTATGTCACCGTGTCCCTATCTAATGAATCAAAGACCCATGCCATGCTCCTCCCAACATCGATGGCTATACAAATCCAGTGGTTGTTGCATGGATTTAATCATAGAACTAGATAAGCTCTTTTGCATCGAATAAAATATATCAAACAAAGCTTTAAGTATAGAGTTGAACTTACTCGAAGTTGTATGGTAGCCATATAGTAAAGTGTTATTGGAGATTTTTGAAAGCCAGGGCAATGTATGCCGCAACCTTAAGGGACTCTTCCCTTAGTTTCGCCGTACGGATGCGCTCTTTCTCCTGAAGAGTCTTTGGAGCAGCTAGCTCTTTGGCATCCGGTGTCCACCATTTAGGGTAATTAAAATTTGTTTGGGCTATAGCTTGAGGGTATAGATACCCGACTTTCACACTTGGCATTTGTTTGACAATATGCACTTGCATTCTACAAATCATGGCGTGCGTTAGTTACAACAAAATTCAAAAATTACATTCATATCATATTGGGAGGACAAGGACTTACAGGCACCACGTGTGAATTAGATTCATCTCCATTTCTCCCAGGTGAAAGCGTGTGTGCATGTCATTGAAGTCAAAGACAATTTTCACGGTTGGGCTTCCAAATATGCCGGTGGAGAAGCATGCTTGTATGAGATCTATGCTCGTTGGGAGAACACGCAAGTACCAATCATAGAACCTTCTCATTCCAAGTGGTATGCACTGGATGTCCCAGTTTGGTAGGAAGGGCTTGCCTCTTTCATATGTTTTTAGGCAATCCTTTGACCATTCGATGGCATCAACATTTGGATACTGCTTTGCAATTTGGTGGAGTTTGCTAGTGACGGCCTCCTCAGAACCCTGTGATGGGACTTTTTTAACTTGGTTCTCAGGCTTGAACTGGTCATGGGAAAACCACTTGGACACCGACGAGACGTCTTTGATTGGAACATAAACTGGCCTTATGGTGATTGGATGCTTCTTTCAAAGTTCCCATTCAGGCACGTCCTCATCTTCTTGTGCATCACCTTCTTCAGGAGGCACTCGTTGTTCATGTATCGGCTGTGGTTGTTGAGAAGACTGTGGTATCTCATGATGCACTTGCTCGGTACAAGCTAGAGAAGGTTGTGGCATCTCATCAGGCACATGCTTGCTAGGAGGCGGGGAAGAATGTAGCATCTTAGGAATGTGGTGGTCACGAGACGGTGAAAATATCTCCCCGACCTCAACAACTCGCTCCAAATTTGGGAGAGGGGGAGGCAGCGAAGAAGCAATCAATATAATGACTCGTTTGTGCTAGAGGATGAACTGCCCCATAACATCTCCAAGTAACACCAGCCCCTCGGGAGTTGTGTAGTCTATCCTCCACTGCATGAACTCGGGCTTCACTGTATGCACCTCGACCCTAGTGTAGTTCGGCGGTATCTTATTATTGTGGTGTAAGCCACTGGGAGGATGTGCCACACCCGTTGCCACCTCCATCACAGTGTTCTGCCGACCGCTAAGAAACACCAAGGTGCAACTAGTTCGTTCTTGTATGCGATCGATGGGGGTTGTGGCTGCAGTGGAACCTTGGCTGCTAGGAACTTTTGGAGGGCTACCAACTAATGCTAGTTCTCCCAGTGGCGTCACTAATATCCATGGCTCCGTAGATAGTCCTTGCTCCTCCAATGCCTTCGCAACTAGAGCCTTCACTTAGAGCTCAAGACTAGTCTCCCGGTCTCTACCATGTTTCTTGTACATGTGCATGTCCTCTTCGAATCCTTGCTTTCATGTCATCCTTTTCCTTAGCCTCCTGGTGCGGCCTGTGTGCTCCTTGTTTCCTAAGCCAAGACTAAGCTCGTCACTCTCTCTAGAAGGATTGAATGAGCCATTCTCCTTGTCTTCAGTATATTTCAGTATCCTTGATACTGCCTCTTGGGTCTCCGGCTTATCAAACTTAAGATTACCGTCGGATGATTCTGTACTCCTCGCATATATCCAATTCCTTGAGTGTACCTTCAAATTTGTCACATCGATATTCCCAGCAGCTGCGGCCTCTTCGTCCATCTTCCTAAACTGCTCTTCCTTGGCATAGTAGCCACCGGGGCCTAGATGATGGTGGTGTTTGTTCCTCTTCGCCAGCTCGGTGTTACGGGCACTAAGCTCCAATGCCTCCAGTGAAGTCTTTTGAGCCACGAGCTCCTCCCATTGACTAGGAGTTATTTTGCCGAACTCGTTGAAGGTAGTTAACCCCTTTTGGATATACTTCGTGTTGAGCTCCGACCTCCAACGTTGGAATGACTCTCCCATCATCCTGAAAGCATTTTTTTACCAGTTCATGCTTACCCTCCGGAAATCTAAAATTGAGCTTCAGCTGCCTATCCCATAGTGCATTCTTTGTGTTCTTTGGTACCTCTTTCCAGTTAGGGATTGCTGGGTTCAATTTATCTCTTACTAGGGCCCCGGTCGCATTATAGAATCATCCTCTTAATTCCTTTGGCTCAAGGATCTCCCCTGCTGGCCCGACCTCCGTTATCACATAGCATGCCTTATCTGGATTTAGATTTCCTTTTCTATCCCCTCATTTCCTCTTAAGCTTGGTAGTCGTGGTTGTGTCTTGAGGTTGTGGAGCAGAGGCATCGTGATCTGTCTCTGTTGCTGTTGCCTCTGCT
Source organism: Miscanthus floridulus (assembly GCF_019320115.1). Lineage (NCBI taxonomy): Eukaryota > Viridiplantae > Streptophyta > Magnoliopsida > Poales > Poaceae > Miscanthus > Miscanthus floridulus. Next base: position 18,125,929 of record NC_089597.1, read on the forward strand.
CTCCTTTCCTCTACTCCATCTTGTCCAGCGAGATGTCGCAGACGTCGATGTTGTCTTTTCTGAGTTTCAAGAGGGACCTGTATATACGACAAGTCAAAGTGTTAGCAGAGGTAACATAGCCAAAGCTTTAGCAAAATTTACAAGCTAAGGCTTTTTCCCTACCTCCTCATTCGGGTCAAAATCCTTGTCCAAATCTTCCTCCGTTGGCCTCCTTCTGGCTTCACATGGGAAAGGATACTCAGGACTTTCATATCCCTCTTCTGAGTCATCATCATCATCCTCTTCTTCTTCGCCTTCAGCAGCCTCATGCTCTTCCTTCTGCTCCCCCTTCCTCCTCGTCACACTGCTCCTAAGTAAGCATCACTTCTAGATCCTTTTCTAACTTGTTATCGAAATGCTCCTGAGTTAGCTGGTCCTCTAGTGCTTGCTCCTCATAGGTTGGCTGCTCATTATGCTCGGGGCATCGGGCTGCACTGTCTGGTGTCCATGACATTATTTCGCGCTTTGTTCTAATAGATGCAAGAAAGTGTGCTTTAGGTACGCGAGACGGTATAAGAAATAAAAAAGGTCTATAAACCAAAGTAGTCCTATAAAACAATAATATATCAAAAAACGAGTAGTAGTAGTAGTAGAGGCCTCATAAACATGTCAATGATCATTTGATCATGAACTTGGAGCATCAAGGCATCATAACAGAGAAGAGAGGAGAAGGTAATGTAGGGGCGGCTGCTAATGATGCCAAGTTCCTCACAAGTTCTTGATCATCAGCTCATATTCCATATAATGTATAGACTTGGACAATTTCATCATCGACAAAACAAAGGAGAGGAGAGGAGAGGGGAGATTTGGCAAAAAAAACAGCTGCTTAACAAATATAGAGAGGAAAAAGTATAAAAAAAGCAGCTGCTGCTTCCCAAACATAGAGGATAGGAAAGGTGACAAAAATAGAGGAGAGGGGAGAAGTAGAGTGGAGTAGAGGAGAGTAGTAGTAGAAGTAGCAAAAAAAGCAACATCTGCTTAGGAGAGGAGAGGAGTAGAGTGGAGTAGAGGAGAGTAGTAGTAGAAGAGGAGTGGTAGAGTAGTAGGAGAAGAGCAGGAGGATAGTATAGTAGTAGAGTAGTAGTAGGAGCCAGCAGCCAGCACCTAGCAGCCAAAGAGAGACAAGCAGCCAACCAGCAGCTAGCAGCTAGTAGCCAACCAGCAGCCAGCAGCCAGCAACAAAACTAAACATCCCATAGCTTCAAGCATAATCCAGTTTTAGGATAGACAGACCAATTTAAGTGCATAGCTTTTTAGCAGAAATTGAAAACACTGATTGCAATGCCATTCACCATGAAAATACTGATGCATCCACCATATCTGTGCCAAGTTAAGTTGCACTGTTTTCAATGTCTGAACTTAACAGTTGAGTAGCAAACAATGAAAAAGGGTTTTAGCTCCTGAGAGACCCTTTTTTATAAATTTTATAATGTCAGTACTTGTCTCCTTTCATGTTGAAGCTAACCAAATGAGGCCATGAGAGGCAGATGATGAACTGCTGATGCATAAGCCAATGCTAACAGATGGAATAAGAATAATAAAGTGTTTGATCCATGGACCGTAATAGCCTCCCAATAGCAGTTTTATCATAGCCAAATATACAGTCAAATGCATTGATAATCAAAAGAACCATTTAGCTCAACAAATATTTACACAAAACTCATTAAAAAAGAACACCTTCAAGAATTCTGAATTTTTAAACTTGAAATGGGCATCCCTTGGTCTCTTTAGTTAATACTCCTCCATATTAGATTCTTAGAAACCAAGTTTAGTATAAGCATTACTGCATTAGAGCTACCATATGTGTCATCCTTGTAAATGATGCGACTGATTCTAGGAAACCCAAAGACTAAGCTTTGGAACTCTATGGTAATTGTCTAAGGGTAATTTAATTGATTGGTAAAGAAGAACTAATGGCTTGATCAGAAGTAATTAAGTCAGTGGAAAAGGACTAGAAACACAAGCAAGGATTGATCTTTCTGTTATTAAATGATGTGACTCATGCAAACTAAGTCAACAAGTTATTTTGTAGGATACCTAAGATGGAAAAGAATGTCAACATTTATATGCCCAAATACATCCAAAATCTATTTTCACAACCCCCCCCCCCCCCCTCGAATACGGAGGAGAGATCTTCACAACCTTCCATAAACAACAAATGATAATTCTGTCGCATTTAAACTCTCAAGCAGGCCCTCTGGAACCACATTACCAAGCCAAAAAAAACAAACAACATCACATAAAAATTTATATGCATCATTGGACTTGTGAGAATGCTCACAGCAAGTCAACAACTGTAGGTAAAGCTAAAAGAGTGCTCAAGCTAAAACTAGACCTCCAATTTCAAGTGTTCAGGATGTGAAGGTCAAACTAGATCTGCAAGTCTCAGTGTGAAATCCAAGCACCAAGAACTAACTGATCAAACTCCTAAGGCAAATCTCTATGTATCAGAACCGCTGGACAATTGAACAAATTGATTGGCCCATAGGTCCAAAATCGCAATCATCACAAGTGAGTAAGTGACTGCACATGTAAGACAATGTTTTGGACAATCCCATTACGTAAAATCGAAAGAGTGGCAATCAACACAAGTAGGCAACATTAGAAATCCTATAGCAGGCCCATGAAATTTCTAGATTCCAATACAAATTAATGGCCAAAGTATAAGGTAGGCTATGACCCAATCAAAAGTAGCACTAAATCAACATGAATACATAAACCGGTGCAGATCATAGCAATGATTCGTGATCAGGCAAGCCAAACAGTGAAGAAGGAAGGGGAGAGAAGGGAGTGGGCATACCTGGTGGGTGATCGTCGCCGATGAAGAGGTGGCGAAGTGGGGTGGGGTTCACCCAGCCATTGGAGGGGGCACGTGGGTGCGCCGCCGGCCAGGTGCGCCGCGGCACCTCAAGCTCAAAAACCCTAGCTCGGAGGCCGCCCGCCGGTGGAGGTGCGCGGAGGCCGCCCGCCGGTGGAAACCCTAGGGCGGGGAGCAGGCTCGCGGGTGTGGGGAGGGGGCGCACGTGTGCGGAGATGGGGCGTGCGGGTGCGGGGAGGGGGCGTGGGCCGGTGTCGGGACAGGTCCGGTCGGGAGGTGGCGTCGGCGGGGCAGCTTGACGGCGTCGGAGGAAGAAGACAGCGCACAACAGGATGACTCTCATGCGCCCTTGTATTTATATTTAGGACTATTTGTAGGGGCGGCTCCTGATCCAGCCACCCCTACAACCCTACAAATGAATTTGTAGGGGCGGTTCCTGATCCAACCGCCCCTACAAATATTTTCTATTTTTTTTAAATTATAAATTCTATATTTTTTATACCATAAAAACACAAAGTAATATAAAAAATTGTGTATATGCACAAATATAATATTTTGTATTATTCTATATATGAAGAAATATATATATATAAACAATTGTAGTCAAAACAATATAGAAAACAAAAAAACAAAAATTAAAAATTTGAATTTTAAAACTTCGACTACAATTTTATGACATTAAATGAAATAAAATGAAAATGTTGTAAACATAAAAGTTGTATAACTCATCAACATGTACAACTTTTATTTTGGTCATGTTGTCATGTGACTTTGTTTGAACGATTCAAATTTTGAAATTCAAACAATTTCCACTTTAAACAATATTTTGAAAGAGTAAATGATTACAAATGAAAAACTCATGAATACCAAAGTTGTAGAACTCATCAATATGTTCAACTTTTATTTTGATCATATTTTTATTTGACCAAATTGGAACAGTTGAAATTTTGAATTTCAATAAATGGCAACTTCAAACAAGATTTTGAAACCTTAAATGATTTCAACAATAAAAGTCGTGAACATAAAAGTTGTTGAACTCATCACTATCTACAACTTTTATTTTGGTCACTTCTTCATCTGACAAAGTGATAGTAAACATTGTTCATAAATTCACGTATGACTCATAATTTCATGAACTATACGAGAAACATGTTGATTTATGAACAATGTTTACTATCACTTTATCAGATGAAGAAATGATCAAAATAAAAGTTGTAGAACTTGATGAGTTATACAACTTTGGTATTCATCACTTTTTCTGCTGAAATCATTTAATGGTTAAAAATCTCGTTCGAACTTGTTATTTTTTTAAATTTGAAAATTTAAAGTGCTCAAACTTTGTCAAATGAAAAGAATGCCCAAATTAACACACTAACTTGATAGGGCAAGATTTTAGAAAATTTTAGGAAAAAAATCATCTTACAAACACGCATGCAAAAATATGTAGTCTTACAAACGTACAAAAATATGTAGTCTTACACACGTACATAAATATATAGTCTCACACGCATGCATAAATGAAGTCTTACAAACACACACTTACACAAACACTCCACGTTCAACAACTAGCTAGCCCGCTGTAACGACTTTCCCCTTGACACCTTTCTGTTCCCATGGCATTATGTCTTTGGAGAGGTTCTTTTCCACAACATTGATCTTCTTAGGAAAGTCTATGAATAGCGGCATCTCATCGTAGTTATTGTAAGCTTCAACATCGTCCACGCTATCAACTCCAATAATGTGTTGTTTCCCGGAGGTAACCACATGCTTTGTTTTCTTTGGGGGGAGGTTACTTTGTGGGTCAGACATATAGAAAACTTGTGCGACACGTGAAGCGAGCACCCAAGGGTCATCTTGGTAGCCTAGATTCTCGAGGTCCAGGACTCTCAATCCGATCTCGTTCAGTTGGTGTTGTTTGATCTAGCGGCATCGAAACAAGGCCACCGTTATATCCCTTCCATAGTTAAGTTCATATATCTCTTTAATGATGCCAAAGTATTGGATCTTTCGCCCCAATCCATCGAGAGCCTCTATTCGAATACCGCTGTTTTGGTTCACATATTTACTATCCTTTGCGTGGGTATAATACGTATACCCATTGATGTCATAAGCATTCCAAGATGTCACTTGTCTTGATGGCCCCTCCGCCAACCTACTGATGGTAATAGAGTCTATGGTTTCTCTAGGCGGTATGTTTTGGTCCTTCAACCATGTAGTTAGTCGTTGCTTGTGTTGTTTCATGACCCAATCATCCAAACGGCCATTTCTCTCCGCCATAATGATAGCCAAGTGTTCATCAATGTACGGTTGCATCAGTTGTGTACTCTGCAAGACACTGTAATGCGCCCGACACACCTCTTTGTAATCATGGTCGATGAACACTTTTCTCCCACTGGTGCCCTTCCTAGCCAGCCTACCCTTGTGACGAGAATCGGGTTTACCAATCCCTTTCTGTACTTTTAGGTACTCTTGACAGCACTCGATGACTTCTTCAGTACTGTAACACTCTATCATGGAGCCCTCTGGGTATGCTCGATTATGCACGTATCGACTTAGAACTGACATGAACCGCTCGTAGGACCACATTTCATGCAAGTAGCAAGGGCCCAACGCTTGTACCTGATGAACCATGTGAATCATGAGATGTGGCAATATATCAAAAAAGCAGGAGGTAAACACATCTCTAGTTGGTTTTGTGTCTCCACCACACATTCATGTAGGTCACTCAGCTCTTGCTTGCCAATCGTCTTCTGTGAGATCTTTGAAAAGAAGTAGCACATGCGGGTGATGGCCATTTTCAAGAACTCTGGCTTTATAGCCCTGATTGCAATAGGTAGAAACACTGTCAGCATCACATGGCAATCGTGAGCCTTGTAGTGTGTTATTGACAAGTCCTTCATCGACACTAGCTTCTTCACATTTATTGAAAACTCAGTCGGGACTTTGATCCCTCTCAGGAAAGTGCATATAGCTCTCTTCTCGTCTGGTGTTGGGTTGAAGCACGACATGGGCAGAGTGTATTTTTCATTAGCCTCAGGTACCGGGTGAAGCTATGGCATCACGTTTAGCTGCACCATGTCTTTCCGTGCTTTCAGACCATCCTTTAACTTGTCTGTGTCCATCAAGGTAGCAATGAGACTCTCAAAGACATTCTTTTGCACGTGCATAGCATTAATGGCATGGGGGACCTTCAAGTCTGGCCAATAAGGCATTTACTGAAAGAAGATTGATTGTTTCTGGATAGGTATGCCTTCGACAGGAGGTGTGCTTCTATCTCTGTTCGTCCCATCCAGATTCTTCTTTCCATAGACGACGCGTATGTTTTTCACCATTCTGTACACGTGTTCTCCGTTATGACGTCTCTCCGGAGGGGGTTCAATCTCTGGGGCGTTGTCATAAAATCTAAAGAACAATTTGCTGCGGTACTTGTGACTTGTGTTTAAGAAGCACCGGTTCCTTAGGTAAACTATCTTCTTGGATGCATCCAGGTACACCCATGTAGTACCTTCCAAGCAAACCAAGCATCCCGTCTTTCCTTTGATCTGTCCAGACAAAGCAAAAAGCGCGAGATAATCATTGGTAGTAACAAATATTATTGCTCTACATATGAAGTCCTCCTTTCGGAACACATCGTACATCTACTCCCCATGCCTCCATAGCCTCTCCATTTCTTGCATCAAAGGCTCAAGGAACATGTCTATATCAATGCCTGGTTGTTTAGGACCAGAAATAAGAATAGTGAGAAGAAGGTACTTTCTCTTCTGACACAACCATGTTGGGATGTTGTACATGGTCAAGATCACTGGCCATGTGCTGTGGTCGCTCATCCTCTCATTGAAGGGATTCATTCCATCGGTGCTCAAGCCAAATCGTACATTCCTTGGGTCATCGTTGAATTCTTTATGCTTCTCATCAAACCTTTGCCCCTGACTATAATCAGCCGGGTGTGCAATCTTATCATCATCCACCTTGCGCTCATCATCCCACCATGTCATGAGTGCGGCTTCTTTAGGGTTTAGGAAGATACGTCTCAAGCGATCAGTCTCTGGTAGGTACCACATTACCAAGGCAGGAATTCTTCTCTGCTTTGCATCGTTGCCAAATGGAGTGTCCTCTAGGGGCTAAGATTCTTGTACCACCTTTTTTGTACCCTTCTTATTCCTCTTTTTCCCGATGGAGGGTTTATCCTCACCGTAAAGGTCATTGTTCTTGTACCAGCTGGCCCCACATCGGGGACATTTATCCAGTGACTTGAACGTTTCACCACAAAAAAGTATACAGTGGTTGGGTCAGGCATGGATTTTTTCAACCCCCATTGTTAATGGACTTATGACCTTCTTCGCTTGGTATGTGTTGGCGGAAACTGAGTTTAGTTGTGGCAGCACCCATGACAGGAGATGCAACAGATCATTGAAACTACAGTCTGACCAGCCGTACTTAGCCTTCAGGATGAGCAGCTCAAGCACAAAACGTAGCAATGTCCAATGTGTCGGACAGCCCTTTTCAACACCATACATAGTCTCCTTCGATGCTTTTGTCACCCTTTCCAAATTTTCTAGACCTTTCGGGCTATTTAGTAAAATCTCTAGTCCAAGGGCTCGAATTATGTCCTCCAAATCGTCTTCATCCCCGACACGTGCTCTACCATCATTATTAGCACCACCTTCGTCGTTACCATCCCAACCACTAGCATCACCACCTTGTTCATTGCCAAACTCGAAATCCATTCGTGCATCAAGCTCTACTAAATATTGGGACAGGGAATCTATGGTTTCATCGTATTCCTCTTCATTCTCGTCGTTAACAATAATTGTTTTACCATGATGAATCCACACTGTGTAGTCCTCAACAAATTCTCACATAATCAAATGTGATCTGATGATACTCACATCTGTCCATGCCATACGGTTCTTGCAATCTTTACAGGGGCAAATAATTGTATCATTATTCTCTTTCAATGTCATTGCATGCTTCTTTGCGGCTTCAATAAATTTATCCACCTCTTCACGGAAACCTGCCTTGAACCTTAATGAACCATACATCCAAGAGTTCTTGTACTCCATCTTTTACAACAACAACAAAACAAACATTAAAGGACTACTTATTCAGATATATATAAAAATGAATCAAATTAATAATTACTTGAGAATAATTGTATATACTTCAGATATATATGAATATAAATCTAATATAATTACATGAAGCATACAAACACACCATGGTAGAGGAAAATTAATTAATGGCCTATTTATCCATAAATAATTAAAATACATATTTATTGATTACAATAAACAATTTCAAAGACAACAATTAGCAACAATTATACTTTACCCAATATCTTTCATACAAACCCTAGTCCAATTTCATCAAACATAAATTTACAAAAACGAAATTAATAAAAAAACCAAACCCTAGATCTAGATCCACATGCACATGAAATATCCATAAAACTAACTAATTGTTCACTAAAATCAAGAAACATGAACCAAATAAGGGTATGATCTTGTTCTCCTCCCTAATTTACCCTAGTACATTTAAAACTTGGGTCTAATTTGCTTCATAAGTAGCTCAAGCACCATATAAGACAGAGAAAAACAAAACTCTAATTACTCACTAACCAACCATTAAAACTTCAAAAAAAAAGTGTGGAATAACATTTTCTTACCTTCTATAACCTCTCCACCAAAGGATTTGAGACAAAAACCTTCCCCCCTTAATAGAGCAATTTTTGGGAGGTGCCCAAGGCCTCCCCACCTTTCTTTCATGGGTTGGAGTGAGTGACCCGAGAAGGAAGAAGGTGATGCAACTGTATTATATGTGTGTCATTTGTAGGGGCGGCTGGTGATTGAGCCGCCCATACAAATATCAACTCCAGGGGCGGCTGGTGATTGAGCCACCCCTACAAATTAGACCCCATTTGTAGGGGCGGCTCGTATCACCAGCCGCCCCTCGGGTACCCAGACACCAGCCGCCCCTGCTGTTCCATTTGTAGGGGCGGCTGGTGTCTGGGTACACGAGCACGCCACTATAGGGGCAGCTCCATCACCAGCCGCCCCTACAGAAAATTCGAACCGTTGCTAAAAATCGTTTTTTACGTAGTGAAGGTGATGACACATTTGGATAAGAGGCCCAAGCTTTGTCTGCTAGATGTTAATGATCTCTCCATGGAGAGTAGCTTTACCAGCACTAGCAGTTAAAAACAAGGGTTAATCCAATGGCTTCGAACCCTAGATTCCGAAGAGGTCTTTTTTATTATTTTAAATACATTTTGTAATTTTTTAAAAATATCCCTTTTATCTGCTAAATTTCAGAAAAAAAACATTGCCGTTTTCTTGTGGAACTACGTTTTAAAATAATCCACCGGGAAAATGAAGTTTACAAAAATTATCCACGGGAAAATGATTTTTTTAATGAAAATCGTTTCAGAATACGTGAAAGTCATACTCCCCAAGAAAACATTCAAAGCTTTTACACTGCTTTTTAATAAATTTGTCGATCTAAAATGAAGAACCCACAAGTCTTTAGAAATATAATTTTTAAATATAAATGCTGAAAACTAAGCACGATCCATTTTGGTTGTAAGCATCATAGGCTTTATAGTTTTGTAAATAAAATTCTTCTCATAGTAGTATGTTTGACTTTTCAGTTAAGCTATTTAGCCCTAAAATGTATTCTAAAAATAAAAAACATCTACCAAAAATCATTCTTTTTCCATGTAATTCTCAACATATGCACTCAAGTGAAATCTAAACTTCTTAACAAATCGCATGCTTAAGATTATATTTTCACGTCTTTTGCATGCACTATGTCTACAAACTTTGGATTTCACTTGAGTACCTAAGCAAAGTAATTACATGGAAACATTCAAACATATCACTTGAGCACGTAAAGCTAAGTCGATCAACACACCGGATATTATATCACCAGGATTTAATTAAAATTTGTACCACAAAACATTTCATTGTTATAGTTTATACATGCATGTAATCCTGTGATTTGACAAACATACATATACGCAAGTTTGCCACTCTTGTTCACTGTAAACAAACGGCGGTGCAGTCGATTATGTCCTCCTTGTGAGGGACGCAGCAACGAAAGCGCTGGATTTACTTGGAGAGAACTCGTCTAGAGGCGACATCTTGATGAACTTCTCCGTGATCCTTAAGAACTCGTCCATAGCATCTGCAGATGGGCCAAAATGCTGCGTTATGATTGGCTCCATTACAGCTCTAACTGTGCGCGCCGCTGTCTCTGGCGCGAGAATGACATTCTGATCAAGAGATTCATGGAGAGCCATCTTGTCGATTGAAAATGAACCCTCAGCTTCTATTATCTCCCTCAGCTCCTTCTCTGACGGCCCGTAAAATGGTATGTAGAAAGAGTCAAGTTTCTCATTATCGATCAAACCCTGTTAATAATCACCACCAAATATTATAGACTTATATCTAGTAATAACTGCATATGCGTGATGGTTGACATATACAGTGTACCTTTTTTTTTGCGAACAATATACAGTACCTTTGACGCCATTTCGTGTAGGATGGCATTTGTGAATTCCAAAAACAGAATGGCACTCTGCCCAGGAAGGGAGAAAACCATCCGGCCTCCAGGAACCATCTCTTGAGCTCGCATGTGCAAGATCCGTGTGAAGTCATCGTTAAACTGCCGAGCATAGGCCTTGATGACTGTGGAACGTCGAGCGCGCCTCACCGCCTCATCCCTGTCGTAAAACGGGATTCCGTTCCTCACCAGGTCTTCAGGTGCCTGTTAATGTTATATTTTCCGGCCGGTTAATGCAATCTAGAAAAAAGCTACGTATATATATATATATATATATATATATATATATATATATATATATATATATATATATATATATATAAAGATATATACTAACCTTTGAGAGCCAGTGCAAGCTAGCGGTCGAGCACACTAGATGAAGGCTACTTTTGTTGAAGAGACGCCCGTGAAATGAGCCGGGGACGATGCTGGTTAAGACAGGAGGTCTGAAGCTTTCTTGGGTTTTTATGTACGTGGCCAGGCTCCTGATGACCAGGTTGAAGTCGTTGCTTGGGAGGTCGTTGAGGTGTATGCACAGCTCCGGTGGCTGCTGCTGGAGCTCCGAGCAGCGGCGGCGGACGGCGTCCACGGCTGTGGACACAAGCGCAAGCGTGTTTGGACCGGAGGAACAGCCCAGGTCGGCGATCGCAATGCCACCGCAGTATGCGTCGGCAGTGGCACCATTGTCGTTCAGCAGGCTTGCCACGGCTTCCTCTATCATTGGCTTTAGCTTGCTTTGCAGGCCACTCTGGATAGTGCGTAGATGCATGGAAAATGGCCACATTAGTAATCTGGATAAAAGGAAATAATATTTCTACAATTATCAACGGAAAACACATATATTCTAGTTTTCAAATTGGCAAAAAATATTTTTTTATCTAGAAAAATATTTATTAATCATCATTCGGAGGCAACTTTCAAACTACTTATACCAAATATGTTATTCCCTCCGATCAGAGTTTCTTCTTGTTTCGAGCAAGCCAGTTCACTTGCAGCTACAACTAGTTCTTAACTGATGTTCGAAGCCTCAAGTTCCGTCCAGAACCGCATTAAGAACGCGACAGTCCTATATTAACACCACCCCCCCCCCCCCCCCCCCCCCCCGCTGACTCTCCGAATATGCTAGGGGCTCAAGGGCTACACTCATCGGGTGCGTCTTCAATGTCAGAGGGGTGAGCCTGAGAAAGGCAAAGTCGCCATCGCTCGGGGTTCGGGGAGTTGGCCAAGACAATGGGGATTCCTTGCCTAAGGGGAGCCCCGACCAAGCCACTGCCCTCGTGGCCATCCCAACCTTGGCTCGGAGTCAACAATCATCCAGAGCCAAGCCAGAAGGCAGCTTTGGAATACAGAGTCATTTGATAGGCGCAGAAGCACTACACTGTTGTCCCATTCCACAGCCACGAGGCGTTGTCGGCCACCCCTGGTAGGGTCACACCCGGGGCATGACGCGCTAGGATAAGGATCTGTCGGAGCCCAAAGTAAGGGACTCCGGGCCCACTTGGCAACCCCTCGGGCAGAAGGAGCCTGGCATGTCAAAGAAGCCAGGAGAAGGCTCATCCGGGGAAGGCACCGATGCGGCAGGCGGCACTAGGCGGGCAGCGCCAGGCTGCAGCAGAGGTGTTAGGGAGTGGTTGTGGTTTTGTCAGCCCGCAACTAGAGGACAAAGAAGGACCGACGGCGCCACGAAGAAGAAGACCGAAGCCCTAGGTACAGAACCATTAGCTTTGTACCTCATGCCCTCCTCAGTATATAAGGGAAGGTATGGGCTCTCGTAGAAGGGGATGATCGGACCTAGACCCACTTGGACGATCTCACCAAGAACCCTAAATCAACATAGTGCTACCCCTACCACTCTCTCTCTCTCTCTCTCTCTCTCTCTCTCTCTCTCTCTCTCTCTCTCTCTCTATTTCCTCCATTGTAATAATTCTGGTTTGAGCATTCACTACACTAGATTTTATAATCACTGTCGGGTCAAAACGTCCTATCACTGTTGTTGGATTTGGCATGGACAATCGACACCCTCATCACTGTTGGGTCTACAACGGGCAATAATATGATGCAACACACGTGACTACATAGTACATAGCTGATGTTGTTATTTTTAATTACACAATTTGAATCTTATATTGTATATTTGACACTTCAAACGATCTTAAATGAAAAAGTTGTTAACTGCATAGTCGTAGATCGCGTCGAATGTTCCAAATTTTATATTGACTTCATCTCCATTCGACATTGCTAATCATCTCAAATCTGATCTGAGAACTTTTGAACTTGTAAACCATCTCAAATCAAAAAGTTGTCAACCGTAGAGTCTTATTTCTCTTTAAACTCTATAACTTTGACATAAACTTTATCTTAATCCGATGTCCTATGAAAAAATTATGAATTTTTTAATGCAAAACAGACTATCACTGTCGGTTCGTCGCCACACACTGGCAGTGATGGGTGGACCTATGACTGCTGGTTCGTGGCTTCAACTGGTCGTGATAGTACCATGTCTACCGATGCCAAATAGAGCCACGAACCGGCAGTGATTGTTTACCTATCACTACCTGATGTGTTATCACTGCCAGTTGAAGTCACAAACCGACAGTAATCTTCTTATCACTGTCTCGGCTCCACCATAACCGGCAGTGATGGTCCAGCAGTGATTATGTGTTTTGGCGTAGTGATTCCTAACATGAAGAATACATCAAACTGCTGGACGTAGGGCTCAGGATAAATATCTCGTGTCCCTGAGTATTTTGAGTGCTTAAGCTACCGGAGGTCCACACATCGACCCCCGACGAACAACACGATGCTTGTCGTGCACTACTAGAAAAATGATTTTAGGACACCGGATCAAATCATTTCCGGAGTCGGGCACACCTAGCGACCACCTCTGTAAATGCATAGCTAAAATGCTCGTCTTCGAAAATTATTTATAGAGACAGACGTCCTAAGACGACCGTCGTCTCCGAAAATCATCGATTTGGAGGCCGGTATCTTAAGATGTCCACCTTAGTTATTTTTTTTTGGGATGTTTACAGCTAGTTTTCGCTGGTTGCAAAACTAATTTGTTTTTAGTTGTGTAGTTGGAGTACATTCTCTTAAATTTGGGGGCTTTGACTGGAATACGAATAAGCCTGAAGAAGGTCCTTTCTGAAATGAAACAAAGAGCCATGCATGGGCTGTGATATACCAAGTTCTCCATTGCCCGTCTCTTCTCGCGTTAAATTTAGTTATTAATTGATGCGTCCGTGTGCGCAAGCTAGCTCACATTTGAATGACAGACAGAAGACAGATTCAAATAGCATAATAATTAGACCAAAAAGATACCTGAAAAGTGGAGTTGCGAGCGTAGCTTGTATCTCCGTCTCCGGGAACCATGTGCAGAGTTTCCACTACAAGTACGGCCGCCATGGCGCCCGCTCTCTCTCCCTCACACAGTTTTCGCACCACGGCTGCAGCTGCACTGCACTGCACCTCCAAACTAAACCAGCACGCAGTTGCCAAAATCCAAAAGATAGCAAGGCAACATGTCGGACGTACGTTGAGGATTACTAGTCTTTATAGTAGAACTCCGATTGCAGAGAGGTGTACTAGTGAGTCAGACACATGTGGCGACAACTTCAAGGACGTGGCAGTGGCTAAGCATGTGTTTGGCTGTGGGACTTTCTAAGATGAGTTGGATCCATCTTTGAATTTTTTTGGAATGGAGTGGTTCTGTTTTTTGTTTTGTTGTGTGGGTCGGGTTCATCTTGGTTTCTTGTTTGGTTGAGACACATGGGATGTGGATTGAGATCCCTGCCACATGGACCCCGCACGTCAGCCTCTATGCCCTCCTTCTTCCTCTCGCTCAGGCCATACCCGGCAGCCCCACAACGCGCTCTACTCCGCCCCAGCGCTCAGCCCCATGCTCCGCCGCCACGCTCCGCCGCCGCGCTCTGCTCTGCGCCTGCACTCGGCCCCTGCGGCCCGCGCTCCACCGTCGCGCTCGGCAGCCACGCTTTACTCCGTGCCTGTGCTCGGCCCCCACAGCCCTGCGCTCCGCCGCTGCGCTCTGCTCCGCACCGACGCTCGGCCCCCGTGGCCCCGCACTCTGCCCCTGCGCTATGGTCGCTCGCTCTCTCTCTCTCGCACGCGAAGTGGGTCAACCACGTCCGCTCGATTCGAAGGAACTGGGTCGACCCGCATCTAACAATATTAATGATAACGTTCGGCTGGTATTAAAGCCGGCTGAAGCTATTTTGTTGTGAGAGAAAAATACTATCTGATAAATCGGCTGATAAGTTCAAGCGAACAGGCGAAATATTCCCTTTAGGAGATGAACCCAAACCTCTAGTCCCAAAACCAAACACTAGCAAAACTGGACCCATCCCAAATCCACTTTAACCCTTCAACCAAACACATGCTAAGTAACTACTGCATGCAACCATCTTCTCAGCTACCGTATCTCTATTCTCTACGGCACTAGAAGAGACTCTTCTTGTCCTTCTATGGGCCGGTTCTTATCGGTTCCACTTCCACACCGGGCCCAACACTTCCGAGAGTAGCAGATCAAATGTTGTGCATGTATTTTGCACTCCCCCGTCTCGAAATGTGGAACCGTACTGAGTTTAACAAAGTTTATAGAAGAAACAATAATATTTACGGTACCACCAAATGAGGATCGTTAGATAGATTATGAAATACATTTTTATAAAGTTGTCTCATTGATGTTATAAATGTTTGTAAATTTAGGATAATCTCATTTTTTATAAATTCAGACCCATTATATTCCACTAAAATTTAGAGTAGTTTGACTTTTGATAAATTTAGATCCATTGCATTTCAAAATAGAGATGTTGACTTTATTGGTTGACTCATTTATTTGTACAATTTGTTTGCACTTATAACTGACTAACTCAAGTTGGAGACATTTTGATTACCTAACTGGCTGACTTAGTGACTTATACGATTAGAGCAACTCCACTAAATCCCCTTTCCTATTTCTCTTAAATTCTACTCCCTCCGTTCCAAATTATAAGATGCTTTGGCATTTCTCGATCAATAGTTTTTACTGAATTTAAACATAATATATATCTAGATGCACAGCAAAAGTTAAGAATCTTGAAAAGCTAAAACATCCTATAATTTGGAATGAAGGAGGTAGTATAGGAGGTTGAGAAAACTAATTTCAGAGTTCAGAGGATATATACTCCAGCCGATTGAGAAAGCCCCGTCCCCCTTAATATATGGGACCCACACAAATCACTGGTGGAAAAAATATCTTTTTTCTCCTTTCCTCTCTCTTCTTCCGTTGCTATTCCTTCTTACAATGTCGGCAGCGGTCTCTTCCTCTCCTAGTCCTCCTGATGCCGGCGGCCTCTAGCAAGACACGGCGCAACAGTGTCGGCGTGACGTGGTCACGTGGGCCTCACCCGCCTAGCACGGGGAGCGCGAGGCACAACAGTACTTGGAGGCGTGGGGGTGCGGCAGCAGCAGCTTGCTCTGCAAGACAGCGGCTCTGTTCACTTGAACTTATCAGCCGGCTTATCAGCTAGAATCTATAATTTTCTCTCATACCAAAACAGCTTCAGCCGACTTATCAGCCAGCTTTAATATCAGCCGAACAGGCCCAGCGGTAGTGCCATGCGTGGGTGTGTGTGCAGGGTGGCATGCACGCCTACCTGCCAATAGCTGGTGTCCAGCGGGAGCGGACCTCCCGACAGGGCACAACACGGCGAGCTGGCGAGCCGGCGGTTCCTATGCGTGCTTGGTAGCGTGGGTCCACATCGTGAGTGGGAGAGGAAGGGAGAAAGGAGATTGAGAAAAATCACTAGATGTTCTTAATTTGACGGAGAGAGGAGAGATGTTGAGTGATTGAGAAATTTTTTTAGAGCAAGGAGACTTGCTGGAGTATATTTTCCTGCTTCAGTCCTTTTTATTATTTGATATAGGAAAAGGAGATTAGTTTTAGTCAATCTTGTAGAGTTGTCCTTAGGGCACTCCCAATGCAGAAATAGAGTAGTTTATATGTGTATTAATTATACTCGTCCAGCATGGTGAAGAGTGGTGGGATGGCGCCGAGCATCGCGACCACCTCTGACCCGCCGGCGTTCAAGGAGACCATGCGCGAGCATCGCGCCGAGCTGGGGAAGCTAGCTAGCCGAGCGCGTCATGGAGACCATGGACGAGAACCAAATAGACATATATATCTTTGTTTAATAGAAAATGTAGACGTACCACTACTCCGTACAGATCATACATGACGCTCACGGCCGTGTTTCACCTGGAAGCTCGGCACGATGCTGCCCCTCGGCTTCATGATCCTGGCCTGGGTGATGGCCGCTGCCACAGTGCTCGGTGGTTTCCACCTCATGTTCGTCCATGGCCGCAAGTGAGCTCGTTCTCATCACGATGCTGCGCAGCGCAGTTCTGCCTTCACCATGTCTTACAGTAAGTACTATATAGATGGAGTAACTGAGTAAGTCTGTTGAACCCTGTATGAATCTCTGAGGCGCACCACTGGCCTTGTGCAACATAAATAAATAAGGTCTGGAATTTGGGTTGACCGATACATGAGAGTGATTGAGGTCGTCTTTTTTTTTATTAATTAAATCGCTTTCAGCGTTTTTAGTTGCACGCTTCGAGGGCACCTCTTTAGCAAAACAGACCAAGATCAGATTCTTCAGTCGAAACAAATATCAAATGCTGGATAGAAAGGGAACTCTTCCTTCGGTATAGATCCCCTCACCACAATATATATTAGCTTTCGATTTGGTTCTCCTGGAATTAATCTATGCAAGATCTAGGGGCATCTGATTGGAGATACTTGTGCATCTTGAGACTTGAGTTGGCATGCACCTGGGTGAGGATCAGGAGGATTCCTGTTGGCAAATGGTCACAATCACAATGATTCTGTCCAAGAACTCTGCAAAGGATGCACCAAAGCAAAGATCCAAGACCCCACCGGCCAGTATTCCCTTTTTCCTATAGGCACCGCCTTTTATCTGATTATTATCACTCAGCTCCTGTAATCAGATCATGGACACAAAGTAGTAGAAAGGAAAGCTTCATTAGCACATTTTTATTCCAAAAATGTTTTTTTTTTGTTTAATTTACTCGATGGAGCTGCGAAGCCTCCATAATCCAAGAACATTTAGAAATTGTTCTTTATGGAACAACATATCTCCTCCTCCTACAGTGCTAAGGCACCAGTTCTTTGTTACTAGTTTGAATTTGACATCTTGTACCAAACCATTACCCATTACTAGGTAGAGAATTTCTCGATCGTCTGGCATCTGATTCGACAATAGACAATTCAGCCCGGGATGCAAGCTATTCTCTCTTCCAGGCACATGCTTTGTTAACCATTTATTCTTAGGAAGGCGTCTAAAGTCGAACGCGTGTTGTACTGCTAGCAATCACATGTTTTAGCAGGAAGGGACTTGTGTTATATGTAATTTTCCAACTAACAAAACAGACACATGTGCCCTGTTCATTTGAGCTTGTTTGGCTGATAAGCTATGGCTGAAAGTACTGTTGGCTGATTTGGTGTGAGAGAAAAATATTGTTCGTTGACTGAAAAAGTACGGCTTATAAGCCAAACAAACCCAAACGAACAGGGGATTTCAATTTGATCACCAGGAACACGATGAGTCAATACTCTTGTGATCACGTCTACAGGCTCGATGACAACGTTTTGGGTGCTCTTGAGGTCGGACTACTGATCGATGACGTAGAACAGCAACAGTGCAGCAGTATGTAGTCTCATTGTTTGCTCTCCAAGAGGCTCCCGGTTGCAGAGGGACTGAGGGAGGGTCGTTGCATGATCTGACAAGGTAGAGCCGGAGAGGTCGTTGTTTGCTGGGGACTAGACTAGGCACAACAATAACACCATGGCAATACTGAACTACGGATAGTACTAGCTAGTTTCTCCATCCACGACAGCTGACATTACATGGAAGACAAAAGTACCAGTAAAATGTCGATTCTTCACATGGTTGATGCTACAGAATAGGATCTGGACGGCGGCGCGACTGTTAATCAGGCAATGGCCTAATAACTATTTCTGTCAGCGTTGTGTAAGGAATCTAGAAACGGTATCACATCTCTTCCAGGAATGCTGCTACTCTATGATGATCTGGGACAAGGTGGGTGTCTGGATCAGTGCAGCACATCTGAGGCCGGTGAACTGGACCCAAACTGAAGACATGAGCCAATGGTATGCTGATATGGGAGACAAGGGCCCAAAAGCTACAAGAAATGGTGTGCGTTCAATGATTATGCTCACTACCTGGGAACTATGGAAGGAGAGGAATAACCGAGCTTTCAACAGATCGTCAAGAACGCCGGAGAAACTTTTCAGAGTGATACAGGATGAAGCAAGGAACTGGCTGCATGCTGGAAATAGAGGTCTAGAGCTGGTGCTGCCGCAAACGGCTCAGCTAGTCGTTAATGATCATATCCATATGTAAGTGTTTCTTAGAAGGTTTTTAGGGGTGGCAGGGCAAACACTGTAAAGGTCACTACTGGAAACAGAGACTTTGCCGAGTGTAAATTTCTTTGCCGAGTGTCAAAAATCGAACACTCGGCAAAGATCTTCTTTGCCGAGTGCTGCACTCGGCAAAGAATTGCACTCGGCAAAGATTTCTTTGCCGAGTGCCGGGCACTCGGCAAACACAGGCACTCGGCAAAGGACTTCTTTGCCGAGTGCCAGACTCTCGGCAAAATCTCTACACTCGGCATAGGCTGCCCGTGAAACGGCGCCCTGCCACGGCCTTCTTTGCCGAGCGCCTGCGGTTAGGCACTCGGCAAAGATTTGTTTTTTTTGTTTTTAATTAATTTGCCGAGTGCCTCAGATCTGGCACTCGGCAAAGATTTATTTTTTTTTAAATTCTTTGCCGAGCGTCTCAGATCTGGCGCTCGGCAAAGAAAAATTTTTTATTTTTAAAACACTTTGCCGAGTGCTCCCTGGACGGCACTCGGCAAAGATTTTTTTTTTATTATTATTTCTTTGTCGAGTGCTCCTGTGGATGCACTTGGCAAAGAGGAAATTTTAAAAAAAAATTAAAACATTCTTTGTCGAGTGCCTGATGGCTGGCACTCGGCAAAGACACCCTTTGCCGAGTGCCATGCCCCGACACTCGGCAAAGTGTTTTTGTTTTTTTTTGTTTTTGGCCTCCAATTTTTTTGTGCTGCCTTTTTAAAGCACCAGGAACTCCTAGTTACAATTTGGGGATTTTTTGTGGCTTTTTGTTATATTTAGTTACTTTATTTCGTTTACTTGAATTTTTCCGGAAATTAGAAATTTGAACTGCACGTGGTACGAATAATGGAGTTTAATGATTTAAAAATTGATAGTCATGTTAGTGAGTGTTATGAGAGGCCGTATCCAGGAACGGACCCGAAATTTCGGACATCTCGTTCACGAAACATGTCCGCGAAATTGCGTGTGAAGTGTTTATAAATTCTATAAAAAGCAAACGAAGTCCGAAAATCATGAAACGTGTTGAGATGTCGTGATATCATATGTGGAGGCTATGATAAAAATTTCAGAATATTTCGTGCACGTTGTCACGTACGATGCTTACAAACCAGGGCATCTCCACATGTCCCGGGCCAGCGCCGCCCGCTGCCTTCGCGCCCTGCCGCCGGCCGCGCCGTGCCCCCGGCCGGCCCTTCCCCCAGTCGCGCCGCCCGCTGCCCGCGCGCTAGGCCGCGCCGTGCCCCCACCTGGCCCTTCCCCCAGCCGCGCCGCCCTAACCCCGGCCGGCCCTGCGCCCCGGCCGTGCCTTTTTTCCGGCCTTGCCCTGCCCTCGGCCGCGCCCCGTGGACCACCCGCCCCGACGCCATCTGTGCTCGACCCCGTCCACGACTCCGCCCGATCCCGACGCCGCCCGCCCCTACCCCGTCGCCCGTCAGGTATGCCTTCTCACTTATTATTGTCGAGGTAGTGGTAGTTGTAGTAGTATTAGTTGTACTAGTGGTAGTATTAATACATAATAGTGGTAGTATTAGTAGTAGAATTAGTGGTAGTAGTAGTAGAAGTAGTGGTAGTAGTAGTAGTACAACTAATGATATTAGTTGTAGCAATAGTGGTAGTAGTAGAAGAACCAATGGTAGTAGTAGTAGCAATAGTGAAAGTAGTAGTACAAGTAGTGGTACTACTTGGATATATTCTTCTGCATGGATTGATATCCAAACTACATGGCTTCTGTTGAGCCATATGTGCTTGTCGGCCATCGTGCCGTTGTTTTTTGCAGGTTTTGGAAACCTCACCGTGCAGGGGAGGTTCTGCCGAATTTTTTTGTAAATAACAGTATTTTGTTCCATTTTTGTAGAGAAGAGCCCGTCAGAGTTGAGTCGGAGTTCTCGCCACCGTGTCGGTCTGCCTGCACCGCGTCGTCTCGCCACTGCACCGACACGCCATGGCCCCGCTAGCCTGACTCCGTCGCCACCCTAGGTATAACCCCTCTTTTCATATCATTGTCGTAGATCGCGTAACCCAGTTAGGCGTCTCCCGTTCGAAAGAGATACGGTTGGAGGTATGCAGATCTTTGCATATCTATGACCGTATCTATTTTGGATTGTCCACGCTTTTTGGACAGCCCGCGGATACGTAGATGGGTTAGTTTCCATGTTCTGCTCTAGTCCGAGACAGAGTTTCGGCATCACCTCCCTGTTGTTCTCTGGATACACATTCTTCTTTGGCAGGACGTGTATCTGGAGAACAGCGGGGAGGTGCTGCCGAAATTCTATCTCGGATAGGAGTAGAGCATGAAAACTAACATCATCTACACATCTGCGGGTGGGATTAGGACCTATCCTCACCTATTAGACAGTAGGAACACCATGTACATGCAATTAATGGTTACATTACTCGCCGTTACATATGTTAGAGGATGGATGACCGTCAGTGGATGTACATGGGCTGGAGAAGTCAGAGTGATTACACCACGGAATGGATGAACAAGACCGATGCTTTCTTGAACAGTGCATTTGGCAACGCTGCTAAAGGACATTGCCTAGTTTTGTGTCCCTGCAGCAAATGTGGAAACAGGAGAAGGGTAAACAAGGTGAAAATGGGTAAACATCTTATGAAGAATGGATTTACGCCGGACTACACCCGGTGGGTCCACCATGGTGAATCCCATCGTATGAGAGAGGAGGTGGTGAGACCACGGGTGGAGGCTTTTGATGCTGATGCCAGGGTAGCAGACATATTAGATGACTTTCACCAAGGACAGTTCGATGAGGGACGTGAGAAGGAGGAGATGGAAGCAGCTGCACAGGCGTTCTACGATATGATGGACTCGGCACAGAAACCCCTTCACGATCGGTCAACGGTGTCTCAACTGGATGCCATTGGACGCTTAATGGGGTTGAAGTCCGAGTTAAACTTAAGTCGACCTGGCTTCGATAAGATGTTGGCCGTGATTGGCACCTTGCTTCCAGAGGGTCACATTCTGCCGAAAAGAATGTACGAGTCACAGAAACTCCTTCGAGCACTTAAGATGCCGTATGAGCAGATACATGCTTGTCCGAAAGGGTGTCTCCTATTTAGGAAAGAACACGAGCATGCACAGTTCTGTCCAAAGTGTAAATCCTCCAGGTACCTGGAGGTAGACTCTGATGATGGCCAGAAGAGGCAACTTACGATCCCCATGAAAATCCTACTGTACCTTCCGTTCCTACCGAGGATCCAACAGCTATACATGACCGAGGAATCCACGAAACAGATGACATGGCACAAAAATGGCAAACGGTACAATCCTGACAAGATGGTACATCCATCCGATGGTGAAGCTTGGATCCGCTTTAATGACAAACATCGTGACAAAGCAGATGAGGCTCGTAATGTACGTGTCGCGTTGGCAATAGATGGGTTCAATCCTTATGGAATGATGGCTGCCCCATACACATGTTGGCCCATCTTTGTTATCCCCCTTAATCTCCCCCCCCCCTCGGTGTCTCCTTTCAACGACATAACGTATTCTTGTCGTTGATAATTCCTGGACACCCAGGGAGTAATATGGGTGTGTTCATGGAGCCCGTATTTGATGAATTGGTCCGTGCTTGGGATGAAGGGGTATGGACATACGATCGAGCTACAAAGACAACCTTCAAAATGCACGTTTGGTACCACTACTCCCTGCATGACTTCTTAGCGTATGGGATATTCTGCGCCTGGTGTGTTCATGGGAAGTTCCCATGCCCAATATGCAAGGAAGGTGTGAGGTTTATTTGGTTGCAGAAGGGTGGCAAGTATTCGTCGTTTGATAGACATCGTCAATTCCTACCTCTTGACCATCCATTCAGACAACACATCAAGAACTTTACGAAAGGCATCAAAGTGACAAACCCTGCACCACGGATGATGAATGGTGCTGAGGTTCATGCTCAGATAGGTGCTCTCGTGCCCAATGAAGAAGGTGGTTTTGTGGGATATGGTGAGCAGCATATGTGGACTCATATCTCGGGCATGACGAGGCTCCCCTATTTCGATGACCTTCTTCTACCACATAACATTGATGTAATGCACACTGAAAAGAATGTCGCCGAGGCACTTTGGGCAACACTCATGGACACTGAAAAGTCTAAGGACAACCCAAAGGCTAGAGTAGACCTGGCAACGTTGTGCGATAGACCAAATCAAGAGATGCAACCTCCTAGTCGTGGCAAGACCTGGAGAAGGCCTAAGGCTGATTTCATCTTGAAAAAGGACCAAAGGAGGGAAGTACTTGAATGGATCAAGAAGCTAATGTTCCCTGATGGGTATGCAGCGAATCTAAAGAGGGGAGTTAACTTAGGCACTCTACGAGTCAACGGGATGAAGAGTCATGACTACCACATATGGATTGAGCGGCTTCTTCCAGCGATGGTTCGAGGCTATGTCCCGAAGCATGTCTGGCAAGTGCTGGCAGAGTTGAGCTACTTATTCCGCCAGCTTTGTACCAAGGAGCTCTCTCGGACCATCATTGATGACTTGGAAAAAGCAGCACCCGTGTTGCTCTGTAAGTTAGAGAAGATCTTTCCACCCGCCTGCTTCTTGTCGATGCAGCATTTGATTGTGCACCTCCCGTATGAGGCACGGATGGGGGGGCCCATGCAGAACCGTTGGTGCTATCTAATCGAGAGATGTCTGAAGACTCTTCGCAAAAAATGTAGAAATAAAGCCAGAATTGAGGCTTCCATTGCAGAGGCATACATTCTAGAGGAGGTGTCGAACTTCACAGAGAAATACTACACTGAGAAACTTCCTAACGTTCATAATCCACCCCCTCGTTACAATGCTGGCGAAAATGAATCGAACCTCAGCCTTTTCCAAGGGCAACTTGGAAGCGCAAGTGCATCGACCATTAAGCAATTGAAAAATGAAGAGTGGCGCAGTATCATGCTATATGTGTTGACCAACCTTGTCGAGGTGCAACCGTTCATTCGGTAAGTTCTAAACGAACTTGTTTCATTTCGCCGTATGTCCTTGTTTCGTCGTCCAACCCCCTTGTTTCTCGTTGGTACAGGGAATTTCTTCGTCAATCCTGGCATAGATCAAGGCAACCTACCCCACAAGAAAATGATACCCTTCTTTCACGGGGTGCGGGACTAGGGAGCCCCGATTTCATTTGTTGGTTCAAACAGAAAGCCCAAACTGATGCGCCTATAAGTGATGAGTTAAGACAGGTTGCAAATGGCTGTGCCGTTAGGGTCAAGTCATTTACCGGTTATGACGTGAATGGATATTGTTTTCACACAGCAAGCTACGAGCAGAGTCGGCCCAATCGACAAACCACAAACAGCGGAGTTGTTACGCCCGGCACTGATGGACTCGACTATTATGGAAGAATTGAAGAAATCTATGAACTATCATTTTATGGTTCCAAACCTCTTACTCCTGTCATATTCAAATGCCACTGGTTTCATCCTGGTGTAACGAGACGGACCCCTAAGCTTGGGCTAGTCAAGATTCGACAGGATTCCGTCTATCCAGGAAAAGATGTCTACATTGTGGCTCAACAGGCCGTCCAGGTTTATTATACGTCATACGCATGCAAAGACGCCGAGCATCTTAAGGGTTGGTCTATTGTGCACAAGGTATCGCCACACGGTAAACTACCTGTCCCAAACGATGAAGATTATAACTTCAACCCAAACACATATGATGGAGAGTTCTATCAAGAAGAGGGGCTACAAGGGAGGTTTGACATAGACTTAACCGAAGAGATAGGAATGGAAGTAGATAATGAAAGGGATGATGACGAGGACGCTGGAGACGAGGTGCGAAATCTGAAGGACATACAAATGCTTGAGCGATTACATTTTGGCAATGACAATGAAGACAACATTCCTCCTTCGGATAGTGTTGATGAGTTGGACAATGTTGATAGTGATGACGAGACCTATGATCCAGCTAATTTCAATCATGAAGATTATTTCTAATACATGTAATACTATGTTTTTTGTAATTATGTTTTGTTCATTTTTGCATATATTTCTAATACATGTAATACTATATTTTTTGTAATTATGTTTTGTTTATTTTTGCACCTATTTCTAATTACGTCTTGTTTTTCTTTTTTATTGCAGGTGATTGAACAAAGATGGCGGGCGACCGTCATAGGTCTGTGAACTCGATTTACCAAAGACAACGCCGGTCGTAGGAGGGGGCGGAGGGGGCGGCAGAGGGATCGAACAGGAGGAGGAGGACCGCTAGCCGTGGGAGGGGACCGTCTCCTCCCACGCCACATGAGGAGGACCGCCAGCCGCAGGAGGAGGTGGCGCCCATGGACGAGTTAGACGAGGAGTTGGTTCGGCAGACGGAGGAGGAGGAGGAGGAGGAGGGGGGGAGGCGGCAGGCACGGGTTCCGCTTCCTCCAACTCCTCTTTGAGTGTCTACTTGCGAGGTCCCGCGAGCCTCCCACAGGTTCCGCTTCGTCACCAATGCCCACTGATTTGCCCCGAAGGACAAAAGTAAGTAACTGTATATGTTATCACCACTACTTCATATGATATGATAAAAAAACTAATAATTTTTCTTAATTACTTGTGCAGGAACTGGGTGGTTGTGTTGGGTGGTAGCGCACAGCTAGTCAACGGCATCCTGGGTCTTCTATGCAGGCAGCACTTCCCCGGCATTGTCACGTACGCATCGAAGACGGAGCCGGCCTACTCGTTTGACCACTACGTCATCGCCTCCGATGCGGAGTACCCCAACAAGGCGGCGCGGGTGAAGGCAGAGTTTTGGGTAAGTCTCCCTTGCACAACATTGCTCAATACGTCGCATTCATTAGACTTTTCTTGAAATAATAAATCGATACATCGCTTTTGTATGCAGACTTATTATAGATGCGAGGAGGGATTTGAGGCCAGGGCGGAGCAGGCGACTACCAAAGCCTGTAAAAAACTCGTCACTGACATGCATCATGAGGCGCGCATCCAGGCCATCGTAACCTACTACGAGTCGAAGCTTGGAGAGAGGAAAACCAAGAAAGACGCAAGAGAGATGCAGCTGACCCGGGAGCAGTACCTTGAGGTAAATGAAGAACATCAACATTGATTCGATTTGAGATTAAGTTGGTTTAATTTGATCTTCTTATATGTCTAATACTTGATGACGTGTAGGTGATTCCCTGGTGGTGCCAAGCGTATCCCGAGTGCTGGGCGATGATGGTGGACAGGTGGTTCACGGAGGAGTACCTCAAGATGCACAGGGATGCCCGGGACCGTCGTTTACTGATGCAAGGTCCAGCACACCATCAAGGCAGCCGCAACCTCGCCGGATACAAACAAGCATGGGTACGCGAATTGATTTATCTATTGTCACGCTCAGTTCTGTCTGATTTCTAATCATCGTGCTGTCTTTCTCACAGTCGGCGTCACATAGTGGCCAGGCTTACTCGGACTTCCAGGCATGGTGTATGGCCCACAAGGGTAAGGCGACGTCCGACGTCTCCTTCAACCTGGAGGACCCGCCCGAGGCATACACGAACCCGAGCGTCCACTCCCGCATCAGTGAGTACACTGAGGTGGCGAGGTCGCTCCATGGGGCAGACCACGATCCGAGCACCCAGGACTTCGATGGAGAGGCCGTCATGAGGGCAGGGCAAGGCAAGAAGCATGGATGGTTCTGGCTTGGCGACGGCGTCATCGACACGGCCTCTACTCCCTCTCTCTCCCAGATCCGAGCACGGAGCACGAGCGAGAGCCCGGCCATTCGCACATGGCCGACCGCTGCACAGCACCGGGTCGACGCACTCGAGGTTATTCCTGTTTTACTCGTCATACATTGATCTTTACACACCTTAATTAGCTTTGCATTACTGAAACATTGGAGTGAAATATTGCAAGCCCGGCTGGAACAAGAAATGAAGGAACGTCAGGAGCTGAGGGCCCAGTTGGAGGCCGAGCGGGCCGAGCGGCAGGCCCAGGCGCAGAGGCTGATGGACATTACGGATTTCCTACAAGGGCTTGGGCAACGTATGGGCTTGTCTCTGCCACCTGGGCTGTTGGTTCCACCTCCGCCTCCGCGTCCTGCAGCTGCAGCTACTCCTGTGAGTATCAAAGTTTTTTACTTTCACTTGTGCTTTGCTTGTATGGCCTCTATCATCCTAGATTAGCTATCAAAATAATTTTGTCTCACATGCAATCTTTTCTCCTTTGTGCAGTCTCCATCTGACGGTGGTTCGAATAATCCACCTCATGCACCTACGAATGATGCACCTGGGCCTTCACCACAGTCGCAGTGGCCGAGATGAGTGCATGTTGTATTTTTTACATTTGTTGTTCACTTGGTGATGGACTTGTGATGCACTTGTGGACTTTGATGGACTTGTAAACTTATTTGGATGGACTTGAGCACTTATTATTATATATTGTGATGGATGTGATATGGGCGGATGGATGTGTGGATGGATGAGATATATATGTGATGGATGAGATATATATGTGATGGATGAGATATATATGTGATATATGTTTGTATGAATGTATTTGTCATGATGGAATGCAAAAAAAAATATTTGCCGTTTTGGGTCACTTTGCCGAGTGTTGCACTCGGCAAAGGACCCCTTTGTCGAGCGCAATGGTCACAACACTCGGCAAAGCTGGCAAAATGGGCGACCAGAAAACAGATTTTCCAGCTTTGCCGAGTGCTGTGACTATAACACTCGGCAAAGAAATTTAAAAAAAAATTTAAACTTTGCCGAGTGCCTGCCGTGTTGGCACTCGGCAAAGAGTTTTAAAAAAAAATCTTTACCGAGTGCCTGGAGTGGTGGCACTCGGCAAAGAAAATTTCCAAAAAAAATAAAAGCTTTTTACCGAGTGCCTTCCGGGTTGACGCTCGGCAAATAATTTTTTAAAAAAAAATAAAAAAATCTTTGCCGAGTGCCTGGAGGTTTGGCACTCGGCAAAGAAAATTTTCAAAAAAAAATAAAAGCTCTTTGCCGAGTGCCTTCCGGGTTGGCGCTCGGCAAAGAATTTTTTTAAAAAAAAAGATTTGCCGAGTGCATGGAGGGTTGGCACTCGGCAAAGAAAATTCTCAAAAAAAAAAATAAAAGCTCTTTGCCGAGTGCCTCACGTGTTGGCACTCGGCAAAGAAAGTTTTAAAAAAAATTAAAAAAATCTTTGCCGAGTGCCAGCAGGGTTGACACTCGGCAAAGTGACCGTCAACGGAACCGGCGCCGTGACGGTCGATTTTCTTTGCCGAGTGCCCGATAAAAGACACTCGGCAAAGAGGGCTTTGCCGATCAAATTTTTGCCGTGTGTTCTTTGCCGAGTGCCGCACTCGGCAAAGGCTTTGCCGAGTGTAATTGGGCCTTTGCCGAGTGCCTCATGCACTCGGCGAAGAACCTGAATCTAGTTGTGGGTGTATGCCAGGCAAAATGAGCGCCTCTCGCGCTGAGACACTATAATTTCATCCTTCACTTATTAATCAAAGCCGACAACGGATCTTTCAAAACAAAAAAGTTTAGTCAATAACAAACTTTCTTACGTTTTTGTGATAACTGTATGCTGGAACTGATGATATCTGTTATCTGAAAAAGTTTTTTTTTAGGGAAACTGGAGGGGTTGGCACCCCTACAGCATATTTATGTTATCTGAAAAAGTTGACAAACATCTATACCCTATAAACGGTTGTTAGTTTTTGTGGTTTTAGAAATTTTCAGTTTGTGTAGTATGCCAGTTATAGAATCAGAACTATTGGCTGCACTCATCAGAACTGTTGCTGAGTCGTCTGACCGCCAGCTACTTCGGCGTCTCCTCAAGTGATATTAATCAAACAAAGTGTAAGCAGACAGTTTGTTGTCATAGACCCAACATTTTTTTTTTGACGTTGTCATTCTGTTTTAATTTTGACAAAAATATCATTTTAACAAAATTTTGAATGATTATTATCAGCAAGTCCCATGTCTTAGAGCGAGTGTGCCATGCTGAACACCAATGTGTTGATGTCAATGTGGAATGGAGCGAAATCTCGAAAATCTTCAGTTCCTGCCTTCCTGGAAGACGACTGAAATCTTCTGGCTGAGGGCGTAGGCCAGGAACTGAAATCTTCAGGCTGAGGGCGTAGGCCAGGAACTGAAATCTTCTATTCATAAATTCAAACATGAGAGACCTGAATTTGGAACAAGTTCATGAATTAAAATCGTTGTATAATTCTAATTCCACGACTTACGGCATTATTAAGGCTGCAGATGTGCTCAAATTACTTCGTGATGTGCTGATAGATGTTTGAGGACAGATGGATTTTGCTCATCTGGCTTGTGGGGCCGGCTGCCCAGTCCCCTGCCTCTCTGACGACTAGACCCCACCTGGCAGGGCAGCCCTCTCTCTCGATTCCTCCCCAACCAAACGACCAAACCCTCGCTTTGCCGGCGGCGCGGGGATGCGGACCTCCTGGCAGGGCAGCATGGCGGTGCCGGAGGATCTCGTCGAGGAGTTCCTTCTCCGCCTCCCGCCGGCCGATCCCGCTAGCCTCGTCCGCGCCGCGCTCGTCTGTAAGCCCTGGTGCCGCCTCATCTCCACTCCCCGCTTCCGCCGCCGGTTCCGCGAGTTCCACCGCACGCCCCCGACGTTCGGCTTCCTCGCCAATACCAGCAAGCCGGGACCCCGCCCCTACGTGGCCCGCTTCGTATCCACCTCCTACTTCCGCCCGCCGGCCCCCGCCGAGCACCGCGGGTGGCTGGTGCTCGACGCTCGCCACGGCCGCGTCCTTCTCCGCAGCATCGAACCGGGGAGTCGTCCCAGGCTCATGGTGTGGGACCCCGTGACTGACGAGTGGCGGCAACTACCAGAGGTGTCTCTGTTCGCGACCGACTGGAACGCGGCTGTGTTCTGCCTCTTCGCGGCCAATGGCTCCTGCGACCACCTCGACTGCCAACGCGGGCCCTTCGCCATCGTCCTCGTGGCCACCGTCGCTGCGAAGTCCACATTGAGGGTCTACTCAACTCATCCGAGGCTTGCGCCTGGAGCGAGCCGAGGCCACTCCCCAGGTGCTACCTTGGCAATGTGGCGCCCACTGCCCTTGTGGGGGGATACACTGTACTTTTTGAGAGGAGAATTCTTGGGTGTGATCTGCCCACGGGAGAAACATTTGTGTCCTTCCTGCCTCCTGATTCTGTTGCGTGTGATCCTGTGCTCATGACGATGGAGGATGGTTCCGTGGGAGTCGCGTTAGGACAAGGGACCAGACTCTCCCTCTGGTCCATGGACATGGAGCCGAGTCCAGATGGAGTGGCCCCGTTCGGCTTGATGAAACTTGACTAAAACTGGCTGAAAAAACACTGTTCTGACTGAATTGTTATGAAAGAAAAACACTGTTCCGGCTGAAAAAACAAATCGAACAAGCTGATTTCTGAGTAAGCTGAACATAGTATGGACACGAATCAGAGTTATTCAACTCGAGAAGCAGCTCCCTGTCAAGGCTTCGTCCATCTACCCTACTCCTGTTGGATTCTTCCCTGGAGTCTTTTTCTTCAACACGGATGATGGGTGTTCAGCATTAATCTAATGTCGGACTAGGTGAAAAAGGAACTCGAGAACAACAAAATTTGTGTGATAAAAGTTGTTCCCTACATGAGCTTCTACACTCCAGGTATATATAACTTCACTCGGAACTTGTCAATATGGACAGTGCCCATGATATTGTGTGTGGTCAGTGAGTTTATGAAAGATAGATATACATGCCAAACTCTGTTACTCCTACCTACACCTTTTATTTTAGTTACAGACCATCCTTGACACTATCTACACAAAATTATTCATCAATTATACATCTTATTATGATAGGCATTTGATGTGGTCTTGAGAATTGTAGGCTGAAAATACCGAGCAAATTGAAGTCATCTCGCTTTCTTCCTTGTAGATGCCTGCCTTGTGCCTATGACCAATGCTGAACATTTTCTTTGCTGAATTCAGTAAAAAATGAATTAAAATTAAAAATATAAAGACATGGATGAATTGATGATATCTCTGTTAAACAAAGAGAGGTCTTCTCCAGTGGGTTTGAGTCGATCTTCCCTTAATGATTTGTGCAAGTACTGGCTCTTAATAACCAGTGGAGCTGTGTGTTAGACAACCAATCCCTGATTAGTGGAATGTAGATTATCTTGTAGCCCATCTATGCAAGTAGATTACCGTGATTGAATGGTGTATAGCTTGCCTTTTGTACTGCTATGGTGATGGCTGTTATCACCATTATTTAACAGAGCTACGTGGCCCTAAGGGGTTCAACACGCCTCCACATAACACGATTTCTATTGTCTATCACTGTGGGTACTGTGTAGCTTGGGGTGCTTGGTTAGCACCTTGTTGGAACATGTTTCTTGGTAAGAAAATGTACACTGATGGCATACCAATTCCACAATCAGCATATATTTATTTTTAATGTTTGTGTTGTGCAGCACCAGATTGACCATTACAGATGAGGAGCTAGCGGTTGATGGTTCTGCTGCATGAATTAAAAAACTCAAGCTTCAGCAAGGCCTCCAAATCCCAGAATGAAGTGTGCCACTGTTGGGGGGATAACACCTTGTTGTTTGGTTTCAGTGGGTAGTGAATGGAAATCGAAGATAATTTTAAATTACTGTTGTATTGGTTGCCCGCTGCCCATTTTCCATTTGTGCCAAGGTAGCTATCTCCTGTAAGTAGTTGCTGTAGTGCCACTCTAATGCTGTGGATCGCTAGTGTGCCCTCTAGCAGGGATAACCAATCTAAGTGTAACCGCCATTTCCTAAGAAGGCACGCCAATGCCATAACGACATGGCAGAGTGTTAATCTACAAAGACCCATGCTTATAAGGTTGATGCAGGCAATGCTTTGTCAGTGTGGAATGAAATGAATTCTCAATTTGAGCATGCACTGGTTGCTGATAAGGATACTAAAATGCTGTGGCAACTGGGAGGCTTTGGTGTTCTTTACTGTGCAGTTGTCATATTATGCTGAGCACTAAGCTTGTTAGTTGCACAAGCTGCATTCCGAATGTTAAATTGAATTTTTTTGAAGGAACAGGAGGGGGTTGGAACCCCTGCTGGACAAATTGAATTTTCTACTTGGTTATTTTGTTGTTAAGTTATTGGGGTTCTTTTCCTGATGGTGCCTGTTCGCTTGGTCGTATTTGGCTTATAAGCCATGGCTTATTAGCCAACGAACAGTATTTTTCTCTCTCACCAAATCAGTCACAGTACTTTCAGTCATGTCTTATAAGCTAAACCAGCCCAAACGAACAGGGCCATGAATCTAAGGTATTTCATCTGTTATATGTACTTTTTTTTACAATCCTCCATACATGTTCAATGCTTGGTTTTGCTGCTACGGTTTGTATGTTATAAAGACCATTCTAGACTTACAGCCTATAACTGCCTGTATCTGGCTTGGCTTATCAGTCAGTCAACATTGTTTTTCTCTCACACCAAACAGCCAGCAGTACTTCAGCCATGGGCTTATAAGCCAATCCAGCCGAAACGAACAGGCTGTTAATTCTGTAGCCTAATCCATCCTATCCAATATGTACTTTTCAGATTGACAATGATAAGTGACGGTTCCTTCGGTTACTCAAATGTTGGATCATTCTTTTAGGCAAAATTGGCTCATGGACACTGAAAGTGATCATCCTTTGCTGCTGGACATCTAAAATGGAGCAATTTGCTGGAGGACACTCTGGTTCTTGGCAAATTTGCTGGTGGCCGCCTAATAAAATATTCATTTCTGGTTTTGGAGGAGAGATAAGCCCGGTGAAAAGTCCTTTTTGCCCCTGGCTCTTTCTTCTACCTTGGGCGCCTTCCTCTGGCCAAGATACTGCTGCTACTCGCGTGCAGGGGAAATGGGCTCGGGCAGGGGCCTGGCTAGCCGGCGACGCGACGACTGGAGGGCCGAGGGCGTGGGGACGTGAGCCGCAAGCCAGGGCCGATGCAGGTGCCAGCGACATCCCCTGCACCGTAGTTCATCCGGTGCTACTGCAGCGAGATGTCAGAGTCGTGCCTGGGAATGGCGGAGAGGAGGAAGCCGCGGAGGCCGATCGCGCAGAGTGCCTGGCGTCGAAGGTCTCACGCCGGAGACAGGAGAGGTACTCGATCGCCGCGTTGAACATCTAGAGGACGTGCGGGCTGTTGGACGTTTCCCAGATGTAGAGCAGCGAGGGCCCATTGATGGAGGCGAGGATCCAGCCTGAGCCGTGGTGGACCCAGCAGAGGTCCTGCACACCGCCGTCGGAGCCCGGCGCAACACCGCGCGCCTCGTCGCAGTGCTCCGGGACGTCCTGCCGCGCGCGCCCCGACAAGATGCTCACCATCGTCGGCCTCAGCGGCGCTAGCAAGTCCACCCTGCTCGAGATCCTCGCCGACCGCCTCTCCCCATCCCCGCCGCTCACCGTGCGCGAGATGCTGCTCTTCAGCACGTGCCTTTGCCTAGGCACGCGCCTGCCCTTCAAGGACATCGGTGCCCGCGTCGAGGCGCTCCTCGACAACCTCACCCTGCGCCGTGTCGCCGCCACTGGGATCATGGACCTCTCCGGCGGAGAGCGTAGGCGCATCTCCATCGGCGTCAAGGTCGTGCATGACCGGCCCATGCTCATCGCCTCATCCTCGTCAAGCGCACCTCCGGCCTCGACAGCGCCTTCGCGCTCCGGATCCTCGGCGTGCTCGATGGTGAGGTGTAGTTGCCGTGTGGCCGGCCATCCAGGCTCCTGCTGAGCGAGCGGGCCAGCTGCGCGCCTAGATGTGGTCGGACCAAGGAGGAAGAAGGCTCTCCGCCGTCGACGAGAAAGAAAAGAAACAGAGGGGAAGAAGAATGGGGCAGGGGCAAAAACGACTTTTCACAGCGCTTCTCTCTCCTCGCAAATCAGAAATGAAAATTTTATTAGACGGAGTGTCTACTAGTAAATTTGATAAGAGCTAGAGTGTTCTCCAGCAAATCGCTCCATTTTAAATGTCCAACGGCAAATGATGGTTACTTTCATTGTCCGGAGCTAATTTTGCCTTTTTTTTATTTGGGTAACTGCACGATTTTTGGGTCCTGTAGAACACAGTAATGTTGTGATGGATATGCGGTAAAGTTTATGTCAACAAATGTGGAGAAATTAACATATATTATGAATGGATGGCCTGTTGATATCCAAACTCCAAAGTGTGCAAGATAGTGAATGCAGAAATGCTGAATTTTGGTTTTGATGGATTTAGGTAAAGTTTGCACAAGTTAAGGAAATGCTCTCATTATTATAGCAGAAACGCAATGTGAATGAAATGCTGAATTTTGGTTTCGATGGATTTTGGCATTCACGATGGCACGAATCTGGTTGACTCATAATGTTCTCATTATGAAATGCTTAATTCCGGTTGACTCATGTCTATGTGGAACGAA
Organism: Miscanthus floridulus; assembly: GCF_019320115.1. Taxonomy (NCBI): domain Eukaryota; kingdom Viridiplantae; phylum Streptophyta; class Magnoliopsida; order Poales; family Poaceae; genus Miscanthus; species Miscanthus floridulus. Next base: position 18,160,166 of record NC_089597.1, read on the forward strand.
ATGCAATCTATCTATAGGTTGTGTGTTGTCTCGCTGACCTGTGAGGTCCACATGCAGACCCGCACGGTCCACATGCCTCAACCTGGTTAGCCCAGCCCAACAGTCCCAGAAAACACGTCGCTGGGCCGGCGCCGCTCGCGCCCTTCGCTTCCGGCGCCGACCAAAACCCTCGCTCCGCCGCCCGCCGCCCGCCTGCCGGCGCCGAGCTCCGGAGAAGCAAGGAGCATGGCGCTGTTGGAGGATCTTGTGGAGGAGGCTCTCCTCCGCTACCCGCGGTCCGAGCCAGCGAGCCTCGTCCGCGCCGCCGCCCGCCCTCGTCTGCCAGCGCTGGTGCCGCAGCATCTCCGGGCGCCGCTTCCGCCGCCGATTCCGTGAGTTCCACTGCTTGTCCCCCATGCTCGGCCTCCTCTGCAATTTCATTGACCAACACGGCGGCTCGTCCCCACCTTCACCCCCTGCCCGCTGACCCGCTCCGCGCCGACCTCGGAGCATCACCTCAACTTCTGGAACCAATACAGGTGGCACCAACTGATCCCGGTGCCAGTCGTTTGGTACCCGGGGCACTGGAACGCGGCTGTGCTCTGTGCTGCCACGGCCAGCGGAGCATGCGACCACATCAACTGCCACGGTGGACCCTTCATCGTCGTCGCCGTTGGCACAGGATGCCACGGCAGTTCCTAGAGTGAGCTGACCTGTGTCCCTATGACACACTGGGTCGAATTGGCTTGTGGGGATCACACTCTACTTTCAGATTGATTTGAGCAATAGCACTCTTAGGTATTGACATGAAACTACCTTGGAGAATGGTGGGCTGGGCTGAGAGCTGCAATAGTGGATGGTGCCGCCATACTCTCTGCCTGGTCAATGGAGGCGAGTCCCAATGGATACATGGGATGGACACAAAACGAGTCATTGAGCTTGGGAAGCTGCTCCCTGTTGGTCCTCTGTCCACAGTTTGTTGGCTGTGCCGATGGCATTGGAGCATTTTTTGTGGAGCAGATGGTAGATTATTCAGTATTGTACTGAAGTCAGGCCAGCTGAAAATATTATGTGAGGGCAATTACTTCCAAAACGTTCTTCCCTACAGCAGCTGGTACACTCTAGGTACAGTTTTTGCTTGGTTTATGATTTTCCAATGTTTGGGACATGTAAATTTTTGTTAGTGGCATGAAAATATGGGTAATAGCACGGCAATATATGTGTCCAGGGAATTTATGAAAGTAAGAAATATATGTGTCCAGGGAATTTATGAAAGTAAGATATATGTACAAGTACAGCTCTGTTATGCTGATCTGATACCTTTTATTTGGGTTACAACCCATCCTTGACACTCTATTATAATTTTCCTGGATATTTGATGTGGTGTTGGAAATTTTGGGCTGAAAAACACAGTGAAATTGTTACTCTATAGTCTATGCTCCAGATATCTACCTTGTGCTTGTGTTCAATGCTTCTCATTTCTTAGACTTGATTGGTTAAATGTCCTTGTCACATGCACTATATGGATGATATTGTGTGAATTAAACAAAGACAGGTGTTCCTCATGAAGTTTAAGTCAAACATCTCTTAATGTTTTGTGCAATTTGTTAACTAACAGAACTGAGGTTATAAGTTACTGTTGCTTGGTTAGCTATTTACTATTTAGTAGCAACTTGTTGGAACCAGGGCCGTCCCTGACATTTTGGTGGCCCAGTGCAGAATTCAAAATGAGGCCCTATGTATAAGAACAATTATTTTAAAAATAGATCTATTTTTTGTTAATCCTATCAATAGATAACTTCTTGATTACATCTTGACAAAAAATATATATGAAAAATTGTAATTACTAAACTACTATATTTTCTGTGAAACATGCCATCCATTTAGTTTTCTTTGTTACAAAATCTTCATTAAGATCTTTATAAGCATCCTTCTTCATAATATTGTAGCTACTGCTATTGTAGAAAACCTAATCATTTTTTGATATACTCCCTCCATTCCAAATTATAAGTCGCTTTGACTTTTTTGGTACATCCATTTTGCTATGCATCTAGATAAATAGTATGTCTAGATACATAGCAAAATGGATGAACCAAAAAAGTAAAAGCGACTTGTAATTTGGAACGGAGGGAGTATCATTGTAGTATGCATATATGATCTTAGTAGTTTGAGTTTCAATTTTTAAACACGTCTCTGCTGATGCCACACTCGAATAAGGTAGCAAAATTATATATGTAATAATTGCATTAGGAAAACAACCCAATCGCTTTAGAAAAATCAAAATCTCAAGAGGTCCAATATTTTCATTTGGAATATAAACTTGGAGTAATTTAACTCCATACACAACTTGGAGAGAGGGAGGCATGCTTGCCGGGATTGGTGAGAGACAAGAAGGGTAATAAAGTGGAAGACAGACGTGGTTTGGAGATGAAAGTATACTCAGATTTTCATTACTTAATTAACTAATACGATCCCTAACTAGTACTAACAACATGTACTTAGATAAAAAAGAGGCCCTGTGCAGCGCACCGTATGCGTATGCACAGGCCTCTGGGACAGGCCTGGTTGGAACATGTGGTTGGTTGGTAATAAAATGTTCACTGATGGCATGTCAATCCCATAACCAGCAGATCTTATTTTGATATTTGTTCTTCTTTGTGTTAAGTATATATCAAGGCCCATCCTATAGGCCCATATAATTGTGAATGTGATGTTAGTACTTACAAGGTTATTGTAGGCAGCAATTCGGAGCTCAACAATGAAGAATTGAGGATGTTGAAATCTGTGTAAAGTAGGTTTACCATGAAAACATGTTATGGTTTGCTGAGGACTAAGCTTGTTAATTGCACACATTGCACTCATTGGACAGATTTTTTACTTGGCTATTGACTTACTGTAGGGCAGTGATGCTAACCGTAGGAATCTTAGGTATTCCATTATCTGCATAGTTCATTTTTTTTCTCGAACACGCAGGAGAGCTGCGTATCATTGTATTAAGAAGAAAAAGTGGGTATAGAACCCTTACAAACAACACTAAAAAAGAGCCAAGACCAATCCCCACTAGGGATCCAACAAGAAGAAAAAACCTAGACTGACCAAGACCAGCCCCAACCACCTGGACCTAGCCTTCCTCAGGTGCTAGGGCAGTAAGGTAGGAAATACCACGTGCCCCAGCCAAACCCCAAAGTTTCAGCTCATCTCTAACCTAGACCATTATCAAGGAAAGACTCGGTGAGACTCCATCAAAAACACACCGGTTGCATAGGTTCCAAATAGACCAACCAATCATCAAAGGAAGCGACTGTAGTGTAACACCCCATGTCCAAAACTGTCTATATGGCCCAGCTCCGCACGTGGAACGGACCTGCATACGCGTAGCACCTTGCTTACACTTTTGTCCTCGCTTCGTGTTAATCCGGAGGTGCTACGTTTGGAAAAACAAGGCTTATAAGCTGGCCCTCACCCTCCTAGACTTCCAAGGTGATACTAAACCCAACAACAACTCCATATGTGTCAATTGGGCCACATGGGTCAACTTCACAACTACTACAGGCTACTAATGGGCTGGGGTGTTACATGTAGGCTACGGAGAAAGGCTATGCAACCCAACCCCTCGGAGTAATAGGAACCAGAATTCTCGGGCAAACACACAACCTACCAGCAAATGGTTGAAGTTTCGGGTTCCTGATCACAGAGGGGGCAGCAGGTTGGGTGTGGTAATCCTTTCTTTTCAAGTCTATCAGCTGTCCAACATTTGTTGTGAGCCAGCAGCCACATAAAAAATTGACATTTGCCCGGAGCCCACCTGGACCACCTGCATAGTTCATTTCTTTGATATCTGCTCTGTTCCATATGTGGATACATACATGCTCAATATATAATTTTGCTGCTATATGATGGTCAAGTGAGAAACCAAAAACCATGCTTCTTTTCCAGGCTGTATTGTTAACTTTTGAAGATGGAGTCATTTATGCCATTTTTCTTGTGTAGTCAGCTGAGGCAGTAGAGGAGAAAAACAGATGATGCCACTGTCTTCAGCTGTTTTAGATTGATATGTTTCTCACATGTGAAGAACTTTGCCATGTGTATGATATGACTTCTGAATCATTAGGATAATTGATAAGTTCTACAGCACAGCGCATAGATACTGAACAACTGGTGGTGTCATTCCGTGTATGAGCTTCTATACTCCAGGTACAACATTGCTTGCTTTATGATTTTGCCAACTTTTGGAACTTTGTAATATTTCTGTTAACAATAAAATATGCGCAATATCATGATAATATTTTTTGCTCAACATTAGTGTGTTTATATAACTAGAATAACTGTCAAATCATTTTATGTCTACCTCTATGCTTTGTTGGGGATATTAACAAATTTTGAGTTCTACGCTGTCTAGACATTCCTATGAGCTAATTCATTTATTGTACTTGTTATGGAGAAACAATGGAGTCTTGACTCTTGATAGGAACCAAGTACAGTACACTCCACATATTTGCCTCGTGTCTATGACTCCATGTATAGTGCTGCACATTGCATAGCTCTGATTTACTTGATAAAGTAAAAGATATGCATGGTACAATATATGTGTCTAACAAACAATTGTGTTTCTCAGGAGTTATAAGTCCATCTTCTCTCAATAATTTTGTGCAAATGTAGCTGTTAACTTGTGGACATGTGGATAGTAATTAATAAGTCAATGTTATTTGCTCTGCTATTAGCAACAACTTGGGTACTTGTGTTTGGTGAGTAACAAATGTTCATTGAGGATTATCATTAATTTCCTCGATAAGAAAATGCAATTAATATTTTATTATATGAAATTGGAATGTCAAGTTACATCTAAAATTATAATGCTCCTATGTAAATATGTAATAAGTTTTCTAATGAACCCTTCAGGAAATTGGCTAGATACACGTGTTTTTCTTCTTCATCTTTTACACCTGTCTTGAAAATTGATGTCAATCTAGGCTAGGCTTGGATGGTATCCTACTCGGAAGAAGGGCTAATGGAGCCATTAATAAATGCTCATTGAGGGCAATTGATTCTAATTGTGGTAGTAGTGAGTAATGTAAAAACATATTTGTGGGACAACTCTAGCATTAGGAGGTTATCTAAGTTTGTTGTGTTTTGATCAGGAGGCATCTCTTATTACCTTGATGATTGTTGTGAAGTTCTTCTAGGCTTGTTTATAATTGTAAGCAAGTAACCTTTGAACTTGTCTAGACTTCTTCAAGAAAAGAACTCTAAATTGGCCTAGTCAATGTGCACCCATGAACCTTTTTGGATGCAAAGAATGGTTGTGATGAATATGGTTCGAACAGTACCTGTTCTCAAGAAAACAAGCATTTGAATCCTGCATAATTTTGGATTGGTTAAAATTTTGATATCTTTTGGTTTGAACATGAATGGTTAGAATGGAAATATCACGTTCAATAACCTTTAATGTTCAATGCTCTCAAGGATCCTGTTGATCTTGCTTAGACTCCATTCGCAGTATACGCATAATTGTTTCATGGATAGTATGATTCACACAGAAATCCTCCCACATTGCTATGCAGGAAGTAGGCCTTATCTATTTTTTTCTGAATCCACTAGAAAGCACATAGAAAGGCTTAAAGGGTAACTGAATGCAGACACTGATAGGACTATAGGACAGCAACAAGTTTACATATCTGAAAGTTTCAGGATAAACATTTGTAGCACAATGTTTAAAAACATTATACACATATATGAACTTTTGAACCTTTGTTCACACTCCTGTAGGCAACAGAACCATTGGTGTACCCTTCAACAGCAGCACTGAGCAGAACTATGCAGGACTCAATGTAATTTTTTCAGATGAGCACATGCTACCCATATACAGCACTGTCACCATAAATGCTTCCACTATTGCACCTTCTTTTTTTTAGAAGGTGTGATTTATCTGTCGTGCTCTAAGAAATAGACGAATCATATGTTACATACCATCATATCCTATATGGGTACAGTGGGAGTGGCATAACTAGTATTTCAAAAAAAAAAATATCACTAAAAAAACAGTAATCCGCCTTTCCATAAGGAAACCTCTATTTGTAACATAAAGAATCATAGAGAGATAAAGGGCGTACCCAGTGCAGAAAGCTCCCGCTCTGTGCGGGGTCTGGGGAAGGGTGTCAGTGGCAAGCCTTACCCTCGCCTGTGCAATGCGAGGAGACCGCGACTCGAACCCGGGACCTTCCAGTCACAGGCGGTAAGACTCTACCGCTTGCACCAGGCCCGCCCTTCAAAGAATCATAGAGAGATATGGATTAAAAATAGATCTCCCCATTCTTTATTATCTTTTATTTTTATGGATCAGAACTCTTTTCATTCTTCCATATAAAAAAAAGTGACTGATTTAGTGAATCTTTTCTTAGGTTGAAGTTGCGCAAAAAAATGGTTCTGTAGAGGAAGAAAAATGAAATTGAGGAACTTATCTGGTGAGCCATTGTTCCTTCAGATTATCTCAATGGGCATCTGATCATTAATTATCATAATATGAAGTGATGTATGCAAAGCAATGGTATGTCAATACTAAATATTGTTTAGAAATATTATATGTGAATCTATTGATTGTGCTCATTTGACCTGAGTTGTTTTCTGTTAATTTTTGCTCATTAATCTTCTTATTAGTCAGCATGATATGAAAATGATATGTGCAATCAGCAGTATGTGAAGCCAGTTCCTTTTGATTTAAAAAAAATCTCTGAATCCTTTGAAGTGTGCCCACTTGATCTAAATTGCTTTATGTTAATCCCTGTTTAAAAAGGTAGCGGCTAGTTCTGCCTATGTGCCACCTAGGCTCTAGGTGGAAGTGCACCTCCTGCCCTAGCACCTAGGTATTTTATCTAGGCTTGTTTTGTGCGTAGAGATATTTTGGGCGTGATGTATGCATGACAATGGAACAAATTAGAGATGGAGAAAGTAAACTATAGTCATGCTACTCATAGCTACAATGCTACATGATAATATCAGTTTTTTCTTTTTGTTTTGATATTCCTTTATTTAGCATTGACATTACTCTAATCGCCCATAGAAAGTACAAAAGCTTAGCATTGCCTAGGCGATGCCTAGGCACATGTAGGTGCTAGGTGGAGCCTGACTGCCTACCGCACCAAGAGCTTTTTCAAATACTTCTGTTAATTTTGGATTATTTGTAGCTAGCTTGCAACCGCAGCAAGGTGAGGAGTCTGATTCTGGTTGCATCCCTGGCCCCACAGGCAGATATGCACTTCAGCTTGTTCTGGTTCATGTTCCTCCTATTCATGTGCCCTCGAACAGTGCAGGGCCGCTACGGATCCCAGTAGGAGAGATACATTTTCTTTTTTCCTGTTGATTTTTTGATAATCATCCATCATGAAAATGTTTAGGCTCCATTCATAATATATCAATGTTTCGTGGATGAGTATGGTTCATACAGGAATCCTTCAGCATTATTATGTTCAAATCCAGTATGAAGTGCATGCGGACACCGATAGGACTAAGAGTATAGGTTATCAACAAGAATGCATACCTGAAAATTTCAGGAGATACATCTATCGGCCATAATGTTTGAGAAAATTATATATGTCTATCAATTGCTGGTCACACTATCAGTTATAGAACCGTTGCTGTCCCGTTGAACAGCAGCATTGCACCAAGGGCAGAATGACTCAGAACTCGTATATATAATTAAGTTTTTTCAGATGAGGTTGAACATGTGCTACCCATGAGTTACATTGGCACCATAGTCTGTCTCTGCCATCATTGCACCTGTGGTTGAGGTCGTGAAAGCATTGGTTCTGTGGAATAAGAAAAATAAAATTGAGAAATTTATCTAATGAGCTCTTGCTTCTTTAGTTTATCTCATTGAGTCATCGGCCATCTGCTTGTGAATCATTGTTATATGAAAGTGATATATGCAAGCAACAGTATGTGAATACTGAATACTATATTTTGAAGAAAAGTATCTATGGGTCCATTGAATGGTGTCCATTTGATCTGAATTGTTTTCTGTTAATTTATGCTCATAATCAACACTTGATCTGAATTGTATTGTGTTAATTTTTTTTCCAGTTATCCGGGGTAGAGCAAGAGCAGCAGCAAACAGCACTAGACTGCTAGAAGCTGTAGCTGCAATGCAACTGCAGTGGGGGTGGACAGGAGACTCACTCTAGGTGCTGGCAGAGATGCACCTCACCCTTGGCCTGGTTCATGTTCCTCCTGTTCCTGCGCCCTCAGAGAGAGCTGGTCGAGTAAGGGTGCCATCTGCCAGTTAGAGATTTACATTTTGCTTTTCTTGTGTGTGTTACAAAATGCCATTATCTACATTTGTTTCTACTCCAGATATCAGCATGGCTACTATCTGTAACACTTTACATTCTTTCGCCATGATCTATCATTGTCACTAACAACACAGGAAAATGGATGATTGGAACCTGAGTGGTGTTAATGATCAGGTGTAGCTGTTACCAAGTAATGTACCCAGCACGATAGATACTTGTTTTCTTTTTTGAAGCAATAACCTACATTTGCCTCTACATGCATATATTAGCATCCATAATATGTCTTTGGGATTTAATAATATACAAAAGGGCATACCCAGTGCAGAGAGCTGCCGCTCTGTGCGGGGTCTTGGGAAGGGTGTCAGTGGCAAGCCTTACCCCCGCCTGTGCAATGTGAGGAGACCGCGACTCGAACCCAGGACCTTCCGGTCACAGGTGGTAAGACTCTACCGCTTGCACCAGGCCCGCCCTTCGGATTTAATAATATACAAACATAGATAATTACATTTGTGCTAAACAGCGAGAGGTGTTTCTTTCTCAAGTTCTCAGTTCAAATTCTTTTAGTGATAAAGTGTGGCTGTTGCCTAACAGCTGTGGATAACAAATTGTTGTTGTTTGCCTGTTTTATGTGGTTAGAAGCAAAATATTGATTGTGGGGAAATTGGTTCTTAACAAGCTGATGTTATCTTAACAATTTGTGTATTTGTGCAGCATTGGGAGCAGCAGCAGCAGCCTCTGAAGGTGAGTCGCCAAGTACGAGTGCTTCAAGTGCATCAGAAGCTTAAAGTAATGATCTATAGGCTTATCGGTGAAATGGAAACTTGTATAAGATTTATGATGTGACATTATTTAGCATTGGTTAATTTAATCCTAGTCTTAATTTGTTGGCCTTTAAGGGTTATGTGTTTTCTTAAAGGGATCTTACCTCCTAAATTGGTTAGCCTGTCCATTGGCATTGTCTGTAATCTGGCTACACTGGCCCTGCATCAGCTACTCTATGTGCATTTCCTGGATTTTAGTCCTGAAATGTATGATCTTCTATGTTAAGTTAATGGGAATTTGCAATTAAAACACTAAGAATGAGTACTGACATCTTGACTCCTGAATATTTCGCTGGCAGAAAGCATTGAGAAAAGGTGAAACGGCTGTTTGCGGCATTGATATGGCTTTAAGTACAGAGAAACATCTGTACACTATACATGGGTGTTGATTTGTGAAATTGTCTCCCAAATATAGGATATAGGAATAGGATGTTGGTTAGTTCAATTTTAAACTGGAATCAAGGTGGTTAGAATGGAGGTAGTATGTCAAGTGCTCCAAAATTTGTTCTTCTAAACTTAATGGTCGTTCTCACCCAAATTCTCCAAACATGAACTGATGCAATCAACGGTCCTCAAATTTGCCAGAATATGAACGAATTCCAAAACATATGGTTCCTCTAATTAGAATTTGGGCCAAGCAAAAACAGAAGTACTAGCAGTATATGATGCGTTGCAAATCCCACTCCCGCTGCATCATTGGGGTTGAGAAGCTGGAGCCCGAAGAGTGCAATGATGCCGGGGCTGCCGGCGAGCGGCGAGAGACATGCCACTAGGTTGAGCCATATACGTGCACGACAAACGGGCAAAGCTGGAACCGAGGTGGGGTTGGGCTTAGGACTAACCCTGAATGAATTTTGTCTCAAATAGATGCTCAGAAAAGACAACACCAAACGGAAATCATTGTGATTGTTTAGAAAAAAAAAAAGAAAGAAAGGAGGCAGCCATCTTTTGGTGAAGGCAACCTAACTGGAAGAGCCACAGGAGAAAGAGCATCTAGGCATTTTCCAGGATACCTTCTTTCATTTGATATGCGAATGCTTGTACCTCTCTGAAAAGCGATGGAACCGTTACGCTCCCCCGCTCCTCCGCCCCCGCACCCGCCCTCGTACGCCGCCGCTCAGCCCAGATTTGCCGCCGCCGGCCGCGGCCCCCGGTCCCCGTGCGCAATTGCGGGCTCCCCACCCCGCGCTCGTCCCCCTCATCCCACCCGCAAGGCGTGCGGTGGCCCCCAGCCACAGATCCAGATCGTCCCCCGCCGTTGCCCACCCCATGCGTCGCCTCCCCGCCGTCCGCCCCACAAACCGGCCACCGTGGAACTCCGCGCGCCCGCTGCTGCGCCTGCGGGCTCCCCTCCCCGCGCTCGCCCTCCCCATCCCACTCGCAAGGCGTGGGATGGCCCCCTATCACAGATCGAGTTTGTCCCTCGCCGCTCCACACCGCATGCGTCGCCCACCCGCCGCCCAACCCCCAAATCGGCCACCACGGCCACCATGGAACTCCGCGCGACCGCTGTTGCGCCCGCCAACGCTCACGACACGACCCCTGTTCCTGAGCTCCGCCGCGACGCAACCAAGGCTACTCCCGCAGCTGCTGCCGGAGGGTTTGACAAGGCATGAAGCACATCGGGCAAGCGCGTCAAGTTCACCTCCCCCCTCTGCAACCCCCTGGTGAGAGGCTACTACTCCAACGCCGCTACACCAACCAAATCTTGCCTCAGATCCGTTGCAGTGTGGAGTACCGCTGGCGCCCAACCCGTCGGGCATTCAACTCCCCATCTTCAGTCAGCAGCACCCGGCCTTGATGGAGATTTTCCTTCCCGAGGGGGATGGCTCAGGGCTACCACTAGGCCAGGCCAGCTGGCCGATGAGGCGCATTTACGCGCACGCTGCGCGTCAGAGGATGAAGAAGGTTGGTTAATGGTGCGCCCAAGATGCTGGTGGCATCTCTCGGAGTTCAAAACCACGGTGCATTCAACTCCCTCAACCACCCAGGTCAAATCGGCGCACCACCACCACATCGAGGATCTACAACGGCGTATGTGAGGTAAATGCTTCCGTTGTCTCTCCTCTGGCCACGCTGCGGTGGACTGCAGGGACCCGGTGCGGTGTTTCACTTGTGGCCGCTGGGGGCATAAAAGCTTTCTGTGCAGAAGCAGACCTTCATCCTCCAGAAAGCAAGCTCCCACGACCAACACTGCTCCTCCAACACTCAACGACACCAACTTCCCACCGCTGGGTGCGACAGCGATGGCCAGGCCCAGGGACCCCGCTGTCCGTCCTCTGGACACCTACGTCGTGGCCTTCTCCGTCGACAACATGGACCAAGAGCTCGACCGTCTCTCCATGCATGGCATGGTGGCCTGGCTGGGGGGAATCGGCCGGTGGTGGAGCCGGAGGTCATCAAGAGGGCCATCTGCCACCAGTTCCCGGTTCACCCGGAGGATGTCACCGTCGTCAGGCACGCCCCTGAAGACTTCTTCATTGACTTCAAGCACCGGCACCACCGCAACGAGGCTGTGGCGCAGGGGGCCTTCCCCTATCGCAACCTCGACATCCACACAAGACCATGGCAGCTGGTCACGCACGGCGACATCTGCGAGCTCAAGTACCATGTTCGCCTGTGCCTGGAGGGCATCCCCCTTCATGCCTGGAACGAGAGCATCGCCAAGAGGGCTGTCGCCAGGGCCTGCGACCTCGACTATGTCGAGAAGGCGTCGCTGGACCGCGCCGACACCAGGGCACTCTGTGTCTGGGCTTGGACACACAATCCGTCCGACATTCCGAAGGTAACCTGGCTCACATTGTCCTGCAAGATGGCAGAGTTCCATAGCTCGCAGCCCACGCGTGGCCGCCGAGGGCTCACCTTCAGGGTACTGGTGCACCTTGATCTGGTGGAGGACCCTCCGGGCAGAGATGGATGGGCTGCTGCTCCACGTGTATACACGTGGGACTACGGGGTCGTTGATGGAGAAAGGACGCCGTGCGACTGACACGACCCTCCGCCTACGGACATCCACGGCAGCCGTCGCGACGACTGGTACTCGTGTCTCACCTATAGCCTTTCGCGGGCGCCCAAGGAACATGAGCGGGAGCGGTGGGAATCGAGGCACAACGGCCGTCGACACCGGAGTCCCGAACATGGGGGGGGCGTCGTCGCCCTCTACACGACGTCGCTGCTCGCCATTCTGCCCCAAGCCACGCGGCTGGCCATGGCGCTCGCCTTTCTGCCCCATGCGACGCTGCTGGACATGGTACAACCACGAGGGCTCGGCAGCTGCTTGACAAGCCCGCTGAACCCGGTCGCCCGGGGATGTACAGCGAAGAACCAGGGGATGCGGTAGGGAACGAACGACGCACCGGAGGCCACGCAGGCACGCACGCTTGGAGCCAAGGACCACAACGACGCGCCCCAAGTCCCAGTCACCGCGCCTACGCTGCAAGTCGCCTGACTTCAATGGTACCAACGACAACAACCATCACCCATCACCAAGCCCCCAAGGTTCGTGCTAATCAGAGTCCATTCAATGATCGGCCTTTCACCCCTCTGCTCCCTGCTTCCCCAGCCTGGAAGCCGAACGACACACCTGAGGACGCAGCGCGGTGCAAAACCGCACCACCGAGCGTCTCATCTTCAGAGCCGCTGAACACTATTGTGCTTCTTTCTTGCCTGAATGAACTGTAGGTTCCCCCCGTCAGCGACCGCGACAACGCGACACAGCAGCGATCACACAACATCACTGTTGAACGTCGCTTCTGCATGGGTCAAGTCTACTCCAGGTGGCCTGGTGCCCCCACCCATAGCAGATGCAGGCGCAACTGGCGGAAGGCACCTAGGTCGTGCGGCTCCGCCCCGGGCTCGTCTACTCTAGACGCGGCGCCCGCGAAACGCCCACCAACTGCTTGAGCCGTCGACGAGGGGCAGATTGACTACAGCAGCTTCAATTGGGCTAGACCAGCGTCTGTCACACCAGCACTCTAGAGGTACACGACGTTGATGACCAGAGCACAACGCCCGCTGCAGCGGGGTGTCGCAGTTCCTAGAGGGAATCTCACAACCTTTGCCTCAACCAATCTTGCAGGGCCCTGTGCGCCAGACCAGCCCTCCACAGCGACACAAGAGGGGACCGGTCCCGGCATGCAGGAGCGTGTGCATTGCGTCCAAGAACTGGCTGAGGGGTGACACTCAGGCGAAGGCCAGGCAAGTGCTGATGAAAAAGCTTGGCATCCTCGATGTCCAAAGTCTCAACCATGACGACGCGTTGCTGCGCTACTTCAGCCTGTTCAAGGGGCCACTCACCGACGACACCGCCAAGGCGCTGATGACATTGTGTGGCCTCGACGTGGCATCACCGCTGGCAACCACGAATGCCTAGATAGCTACCGAGTCTTAGGGGTACATCCTTGGACTATGTTAGTAATCGTTCAATGCTACGAGAGCTCATGGAGCTCCACATCTTTTGTGTGTGTCCAGCTATGGTGCTTGGGCGGGGCGACAGCTAGAGGCCTACAGTCGCCTCCCCACAACACTGCCTGCACCCTTCGCCCCGTAGTAAACTGTAGCATCAACTCTGTGAGCAGCAAACTTTTGCTTTGTATCACTCTATCGACAGCCAATGGCTTTCAGATGTATCGGCAAAGCCAATTTGCAGCTCTCAACAACGTATGCCCCCATGTCATTATCTTACTGATTATTGCCTGTATCACACCCACAGAGGGCGTTCTGCTTGGCGTTATCACAGCCATAGAGGGCGTTTGTATCACAGCCTCAGAGGGCATCCTGCAAGCCTCCCTCACATCAATAATTAAAAGGGCTCAATTGGTTTACTTATGACACAGATGAATTGCTAGATACTTAACTGGAACATCAGGGGCTTGAATGACGGAGCATGGCAGGACTCCGTGTGCGAGTTAGTGAGAACCACTGCTGCCACCATCGTATGTCTACAAGAAATAAAGATGCAAGTTATGGATCATAATGTGGTGCGCCGAACAGTCGGACCGAAATTTGTAAACTCCTATACTATGCTACTGGCGGAACAGACTAGAGGAGTTTTCCTTGCGGTGAATGAAGACTACTTCGACCTCTCCGACATTGTACTTACCTCGAACGCCATAACCACGCAGATCAGCATGAGGGCCGATGGAACAAGGTGGCAAATTACGGTGGTATACAGCCCGCAGGGAGAGGCAGCCAAACTTCAATTCCTCCATGAATTGAAGAACATTCCCCCGTCGGACCACAATAGATGGCTCATCCTGGGAGATTTCAATCTTATCTACCAAGCGGAAGACAAGAACAACTCCAACCTAAACCAGGCTCAAAGAAATCAAGCTAAATGGACGCCGCTTCACTTGGAGCAATCAACAGAACAACCCGACGCTCACTAGAATTGACAGACTACTATGTACCCTGAATGGGACCTGCTCTTCCCCATGTGTTTCTTACACTCCCTCCCATCGCTCATGTCGAACCATACCCCGCTGCTACTCCAGGGAGAGCTTGACCACCATCGGAGCACGTCCTTCCGCTTCGAAAATTACTGGACAAAAATGGAAGGCTTTTAAGATCTTGTCCATAATTCTTGGAATAGGTCGGTCACCTCGGCCCTACCTATGAAGCGATTACACATCAAAATGGCGCGCGTGGCAAAAGCGATCAAGCGTTGGAAGAAAGACAAGATAAGGGATACGAGGATACAGCTCGCCATAGTAAAATAGGTATTGTTACAATTAGAAGCGGTCTAAGAGCATAGGCTGCTCACTGCCATGGAGCTTCACCTATGTCGACGCCTCAAATCCCGTAGCACTGGCCTCGATGCTATTGAAAAATCAAGAATCAGACAGAGATCGAGGCTAACTTACATCCGATGTGGAGATGCTAACACAAAAATTTTCCACAGTAGAGCCAATGCACGATGGAGAAAGAATTACATACATTGTCTACATACAGATGGGGGAATCACGGTGGCACACCAAGATAAAGAAAAGGTGATACAATATTATTTTAGAAAACACATTGGCTCAGCGGTGCTGAGACCGTCCACAATCAACTGGCAATCCCTTGGCTATAATCAATATGATCTCTCCAATCTGGAGGTGCCTTTCTCCT
This sequence comes from Miscanthus floridulus, assembly GCF_019320115.1. NCBI lineage: Eukaryota > Viridiplantae > Streptophyta > Magnoliopsida > Poales > Poaceae > Miscanthus > Miscanthus floridulus. The sequence continues at coordinate 18,175,359 of NC_089597.1, forward strand.
AGGAAGAGATAAAAACACTATATATTCAATGCCTTCCGACAAAGCGCCAGGACCGGATGGCTTTATGGGTGCCTTCTTCAAAGCTTGTTGGGAAACCATTAAAGATGATGTTATGGTGGTCATGAATAGTTTATTCACAATGAATGCCCAGGGCTTCCAATGGATTAACTCGGCATCCATGATCCTTCTGCCCAAAAAAGCCGATGCAACAATAGTTACTGATTTCAGACCCATCAGCCTAGTCCATGGCATTGCAAAGATCTTCTCCAAAGTGTTAGCTAACAGACTTGCCACTCGACTCAACACCCTAGTCTCGAACTGCTAGAGCGCATTTATAAAGAACAGAAGCATCCATGACAATTTCCTGTACGTCCAGGGCACGGTACAAAGACTACACAAACAGAAGATTCCGGCTTTGTTCATGAAACTAGACATCCACAAAGCCTTTGACATGGTACATTGGGGGTATTTGCTTGAGACTCTACAGGCTCTGGGCTTCGGACAACGATGGCGTGAGTGGATCTCCATCCTCCTATGTACATCCACCTCTACACCCATGCTGAACGGGCGACAGGGGGCCACTTTTAGCCATGCCAGAGGCGTTCGCCAGGGGGATCCGCTTTCACCCATGCTATTCATCCTAGCTATGGACCCACTGCAACGTTTGCTTGACTTAGCAACCCAACAGGGGATGCTCACCCCCTTACCAATCACGGCGACAAAATGGAGAACCTCGATGTATGCAGATGATGCGGCCATTTTTGTCAGCCCCATGAAAGACGATGTTGAAGCCGTCAAAATCATCCTACAGGCTTTTGGCGCATTCTTGGGACTCCATATTAATCTACAAAAGAGCTCAGTTCATCCAATCGGTTGTGCAAATGTCGACCTAGACCAAGTCCTGTCACCTTTCATCGGTACTAGAGGAGGCTTCCCATGCAAATACTTGGGCCTGCAACTCCACATTAGATCGCTGCAAAGGATCCATGTGCAACCTCTCATAGACCGTATTGGGCACAGGCTACCCAAATGGAAAGGGAGATGGCTAAACAGAGCAGGATGCCTTACTCTTGTAACCTCTGTCCTCTCCTCCATGCCAACCTACCACCTGGCAGTGTTTCCTCTGGCCGCTTGGGCTAAGAAAAAGATCGACAAAATCAGGAGATCTTTCTTGTGGAAGGGGGAGGAGAATGCAAATGGCGGCCACTGTCTAGTTAACTAGCGTACGGTTACCAGACCAAAAGACCTGGGCGGTTTAGGCGTCCCTGACCTGGAGAGATTTGGGCGAGCCCTCCGATTGAGATGGCTATGGCAAGAATGGGTGGACGAGTCCAAGTCTTGGAGCGGCTCAGAGCTTCCATGTTATGATGATGACCGCCTCCTCTTCAACTCCTCAATCATTATATCTTTGGGGGATGGTGCAAAGACTAAGTTTTGGCACCACAGTTGGCTTGATGGTCAAGCTCCTAGGTACCTAGCCCTGAACTTGTTTTGCCTAGTCTCAAGGACAAACTGAACAGTGCAACAAGAGCTCCGCAACAACAATTGGATGCATAAACTAGGAAGGAAAATCACCTCGGCGATCCACATAGAGGAGTTTGTGTCCCTCTGGATACGAATACAGGACATGCACCTACAATAGGGCGTCCAGGACACCATCATCTGGCGTTGGACCAACGATGGGAATTACTCAACCCGATCGGCCAACAGAATCCAATTCAGAGGTTCGTTCCTCCCCTTCCGTACGGACTTGATTTGGAAAGCGCATGTCGAGAATAGATGCAAGATCTTCGCCTGAATCTTAGTGCAAGATAAAATTCTAACAGCACAAAACCTACAAAAGAGAGGGTGGCCACACCAACAACAGTGCGTGCTATGCAACGGTCCCTTAGAGACAGACCCCCACCTATGCCTTTGTTGCCCATTTGCTAAGGCGGTGTGGGATCAAATCCTCTCGTGGGAAAACTTCACTCAAATCCAACAATAGCACCAGGTAAACCCCAACCATATCAAGTCATGGTGGGAAGACGCGACAGCAAAAGTGCCAAGATCTGAGCGTAGAAGGCTTAACGGGGTAGTAATCTACACCTTTTGGAATATATGGAAAGAGAGAAATAGAAGAATTTTCGATAACACGTTTGAAACGGTGCCGCAAGTGGCCGCAAGGATAAAGGAAGACATAGAGCAGAGGAAGATAGCATTTGATTATGTTTAGCTCACATGCATATGGGGGGGGGGGGTTGAAATCATAATCTCGTTTGTCCTTGCTTGTACATAAACTTTCTTTCCCTATCTTAATTGAAAGGCAGAGCTCCTACCAGTACGTTAAAAAAGAGAGCATCTAGGCAGCGCATCTCCTGGAGGCCGCACCCAGCAGCCCGCCGCCGCCGTCGGCCTGCAGCCCGGCGCCAGCGGCCCCCCTCCCCTTCCTGCCCCTCCCTACAACTTCAGCGCCTGCAGCTCCCATCACCTCCACAACCCTGGCCTACCCTAGATGCGTCATCGCTAGATCCAGCGCCGCCGCCCCCCTCCCACCGCCGGTCTCCAACCCGGCGCCAACGGCTCCCAACCCCTTCGTTCCCTTTCCTACTCCCCCCGCGCCAACTTCTCCCTCCGCCACCTCAGCCCCTGCTCCCCCAGTTGCGGCCCCCAAACACATGCGGGAGCAGGAGTCGTGACGCCACCGTCCGAGTCGGACGCCAGCTCCCTAGGGCCGCCGATGCCTGATCTCATCGCCGCCCCTCCCTCGGCATCCATGGCGACCTAGATCTACCGCTGCTAGCCGAGGCGCCGTCGACGTCGCTGCCGTAGGGCGGCCATCTAGCCCAGCATCACCCATCCAGCGAGGAGGCTAGATGCGGTGTCGCCGGTAGAACTAACGGCGGGTCTCGCGACGAGGCCGAGCGGCCGCCGCCTCCGTCCGCAGGGCCTGTGTCGTCCACGCCGGTCTCCCACCTCTCCCTGCTCGTAGAGCCCTTCTTCCCCAGCGGTGCCCTCGGACGCCCGAAGGCCATGCGCTGGTCCGAGGACTCCATCTCCTCCGACTCGGAATCTGACTTCTCGCCACCCATCGCTACCTAGGCCTCCTTCGCCGATGTTGTCCGCAGGAGCTCTCCCGCTCAAGAAACGCCCAGGCCAGCAAGGTCCGGTGCCCTATCGCCCACCCGAGAGGTCGACGAGCAGCCAGCGGAGATAGCACGTGAGGTCGACGGTAGGCAGCGTCAAGGTCATAGGTGACGCAGGCATAGGAGGAGGCCATGTCGCGCACCCACCACGGGAGACCGCATCCCTGTTCATCGGCGGCTGGGACCTCCCGGTGAGGCCAACCAGGGCCCTACGGAGCGCGTCCCTGCTCGGCAAAGATTGGGCGCGTGTGTTCTGCTGCGGAGGAGGAGGCGCATCTCACCGCCTGACGTAGAAGGGTGGCGGGAGGTCATGCATAGGCAGGCAGAACCTTCGCCTACTGAGCGCGTCGCCACCTTCAAGCCACCTCACCGAAGGCGCATCGCGGAAGCGTTGCGAGACAGGTGCCTAAACTGCTTGTCTTACTCTCACCGCATCGCCATGTGCTGCTTGCCTCTACAATGCCTGCGATGCTGAGGGTTTCAACACATTGCCAGAGATTGCAAGCGACTGCGCTCGCCAGGCCACAACCGGGTTGGCCCCGACGCTGGGGAACGCCATCGTTCCGGCCATGAGGCCATCCCAAACCGGCATCATTCCCGCGGGGGGTCTAGGCCATGCACCCAAGGTGCCTGGGGACGCAGTCATGGCGACGCCAGCAAGATGGAGGTGAGCACCGCGATGCTTGTCCAAGATGCTGAGCCGGTGAAACAGTCTAAAATCACCGACTGTTGGACCCTTCTCCATTTTGAACAAGATCCATCCTCTCCATTCAAGTTGATCGTGGGAAGACAACCTACCTCGGATCCGATGGTCCTTTAGGCAGGGCTGCTTAGCGGTCATCGTGGCGCAACGGAGCAGCCTGGAACATTGCCACCTATGTTCGCAGACTGCTGGGTACCACCCAGATTTGAGCAAGACCCAACCTCCCTTGGCGAGGCGATCGCTAGAGGGCAGCTAGCCTTAGATCAGATGGTTCTGGAGGTAGGGCTGCTCAACGGTCCCCGCGGTGCAACAACACCCCCCCTCCGACGTCCCAGGCAACGGCAAAGACAATCGTCCATCCCTGAGGCATGAGGTGACCAGTGATGCAGCGCCAACCACACCGGGACAAGCTAATCATGTCGGCGCATTTGGCGACCAGGAGGGGACGGAGGTCCCACCGTCCTCACCATCGAAGGCACACACCACGACTGTGCTTTTTGGCCCAGTGCATGGATGCCAGACCGCAAGCTGAGGCGACCGATGGCACAGCAACGGGCGTCGTTCTGGCAACCGACGAGCTGACCGCTGAGGGCATGCCCAGACCGAGGGAGGCCGCCAAGCGACTATCTAAGATCATTGAGGAGGTCCAGGTAATGAGACAACCACCTCTCATCAGCTCCCCGCCTAAGCAGAAGCCAACACCAAAGCAGACTACTCTGCCCATTAGGAGCAGACGGATTGCTACTCAGCAGATGGACCACATCCCAGCGTCCAAATGTGGCGAAGTGCTGCTCATGAAGAAGATGGGGATCCTAGCACCTTCAGCACCGATTTCCTCTGCAGCCAAGCGTTCGTACGATTCATACTTCTAGGGTACCCTATTGGAAGCAAACGTCAAGGCGCTTCATGTGTTGTTCCTAGCATCCAGGGCGATGGCTGGTGGAGCAGCGCGGTCTGGTACTTTAGCTAGATCATAGTCTAGGTTGATCACAATGGATTCCAAGGTTGTCATAGTCAAAATGTAGTCCCTTTGAGGTAACCATCGTGCTAGGAACGATCTCTATTGTATTTCAAACTTCTACCTTCTTAATACAATGATACACAATGCTCTTGCGTATTCAAGAAAAAAGGCGAGAACCCAAGGCCATTCGTCCTGCAGTCAGGCATATCGTCGAATGTCCTATGGCCGTGGGGCGGAAGGGTGAGCAGAGGAACTATTTTGCCCCAAAGCTCCATGGGTCATGGCATTCTTCACCCACTTCTCCCAACCCCATTAGGCCTTTCACAACGTGTTCCTTGAGTGATAAAAAAAAGATGAAAGAGAATGTTTGAGCATTACTTAGCACACTGCAGCAGGCGATGCTAACTTCTAGTGGTGCTATAAAAGGTGAAAGCCATTTGGACAAAAAAGATATAAAGTTATGGTACTTTCTTCCTACAATGATAAATTTATAAGAGCTATAGTAAAACTAGCAAGTGTAAATGAAAAAGATAGAAAATAATTAAATATCCCCCTCCACACACACACTGTCATTCATCTCTCCTAGTCCCCAAAATCTTGATTCATGTCTTCTCCCCCAACCCAACCCTAGATCCTCGTCGCCCGCCAGAGTCCGTATCCTGCCCATCACTATGGCGGCGACGCCTGCTATGATTGATGAGCTGATCGAGGAGTACCTCCTCCGCCTCCCTCCAACGGATCCTGCAAGTCTCGTCGATGCCTCCCTCGTCTGCAAGTCATGGGGCCGCTTTATCTGTAGCCCCCGATTCCGCCGTGAATTCCGAAAATTTCACTGTAAGCCACCAATGCTTGGCTTCTTTTCCAACATTGAAAGTGCCCAATTCTTTCCAACCTCTTCTTTCCACCTTCCCAAAGCCACCCTCCGTAGTTGCATCATGCTCGATGCCTGCCACGGCCGCGTCCTCCTCGAAAGGAATGTTATGGAGGATGAAGATACCGAACTCACCGTCTAGGACCCAACCATAGACGAGCAGTGGGATCTACCACAACTGGACATCAGCGAACAACTTGCTTGGTATGCAACTGTGCTTTGCGGGGCCACAACTAGTGGCTCTTGCAACCACCTAGACTGTCACTACAAACCATTCAAGGTGATCTCCTTGGGCCTCGGCATTGAGCCCGAGCATATGTCCTCCTTGCACATCTACTCATCAGAGGTTGGCTCCTGGAGCGATCCAACTCTTGTACCTAAGTGCGATGTTGATGCAACATCCCCTGCGCTTGTGGGGAATACACTCCACTTTTCGACTGATGATGGTAGTCGAATTCTTAGTTATGATATGGAAACAAGGGAAACATATGTGATTCATCTACCTCTTAAGCTCGGTGAGTGTTCTACTGCCCTCATGGAAATGGAGAATGGTGAGTTGGGAGTCGCAAGATTGGATGAAGCTGCAAAACTCACCCTCTGGTCATCAGAGTTGAATCCCAACAGAGACTTGGAATGGGCACAAATTAAAGTCATTGAGCTTGAGAAGGTGCTCCCTGTCAACGGTCGCTCCATCTATTCTAATTATATTGCATTTGCGCATGGCGCTGGAATCTTTTTTGTGGGGACAGATGATGGCATATTTAGTTTTGATCTAAAATCCGGCCAAGCAAAGAAGGTATTCAATGATCCATGTGTTGGATATGGTATCAACATTGTTGTTCCCTATGTGAGCTTCTGCACTCCAGGTACGACTTTGCTTGGTTTATGATTTGTCAAAGTTTGGAACATGTAAATTTTCACTAGGACATGAAAATATGGATAGTTTCATGATACTACATGAGTTCAGTGGATTTCTGGAAGTAAGATGTATACCTATGTTACGCCTAACTATAACTTTTATTTTGGCTATATACTATCCTTGACAATAGCTACTCATACCTAGGAATCTATTCACCTATTAGACCTACGGCAGGGTGTCAAAAATTTTATGCTAAAAAACACACTAAAGTTGTGACACTACACATAGATGTATACCATGTGCCTATGTTTAATGTTGTACATTTCTATCCTTGATAGTTGAATGTAATAACACGGAATTTATGGATAATATGTGGGATACACACAAAATAGGTGTTTCTCTACAGGTCTAAGTCAATCTTCTCTGAATGATTTGGGCAAGTTGTGAACGGGTGGGTCTGAGATCATAGGTTATTGTTGCTTTGTTAGCTATATATTTAGTTGCAATTTGGAGGAACATGTGGTTGGTTGGTAATAAATGTTCATTATGGCATACCAATTTGCAGTTAGCAGATTTTATTTATATTATTTGGTTTATTTTGCAGCACTGAGATCAATTGATATAGGCGAGGAACTAGAAGTTGATGCTGCAAGTGCATGAGATAAACAACTCAGCTTGCTAAAGCGAGGCCTTGAAAATCAAGATGGAAGTGTACCACAAGTAGGGGTTAACACTTTTTTCAAGTTTAATGGGTGGTGAATGTAAACCGATGAAAATCTTGAAATCGTTTTTCTATTGGTTGGTTGCAACAAATTTGACATTTATGTGTAGGTAACTTACCTGACGAAAGGAGTTGCCTTTATTTAGCGCGTGTTTAAATACATTGATGATCCATTGAACCAGCAACATGTCTAGTTCCTTTGTTTTTTCCTCGATGGTAATAGTTGCAGTCCTTGAATTTGATTATTTCAGAGTATATATCCTGCAAAAGATACTGAAGCTCAACTTTCGTGAGAGGAAGGAGAACGCTTGGGAAGATTCAGACTCGGATGAACTTTCTGTAGTGTTTTCCTGGTGTTTTGACTCGCTAGAGAAAGCACAATGAAAGTTATTTGCCAATATGTCAATACCATTTTAAAAGTATGAAAAATTAATTATTATTGCCTAGGATTCTTCTCCGTGACACATTATTTGCATTTGCTACTGTAGTCCCTTGTTTTCCCAGTTTGAAAACAGGCTCTAGAAAAAGAGAACACGGCAAAAGAAATTTAATTTAAATTTTGATAAAGTGATTCATACGTGCTCTTGCCATCATACTTCCCTCTGGTATACCCATATCAAATGTACCAAGCTCCAAGAGCACACTTTATTAATAAGCGTAAATTTTTTATTATAGCTTCTAGCACCAAATCAATTGTAAGTATTGTGTGTTAGCACAGACAATATAGTACAGTAGTATTTATGCGAAAGGGCATGTAGCCTAGTGGTTACAAGAGTCTCAGTAGCATCTCAGGTCCCGGGTTTGACTCTCATGGGAGCGAATGTTTTAGGATTTAACAACGTTTGTGTTTTCAGCAGTAGGCGACGTTTCCGTCGATAGCGAGGCATCTGTGGTGACTTCGTCAATCTCGAAGATTTGTTGACCCAGTCTTTAAAGATGATCATAAGGGTAGAATTTATGTGCGTGTATTCATATGAGTGGGGATGCGCGTTGTGAGTGTATGAGTCAAAAATACTAGTATTTATAATATTGGAAAAAAGTCGAAGTCACGCGACTAGACATGGCTAGAGTCAATGGCTATTGTCTATTGACCAGTCGGGGTCGGGGAACCATCCCGAACCCTTCCACCCCTGCACCACCGGCTGCAACCGCAACCATGGCCGCCGATCTGCCGAAACCCTCCTCTAATCCCCACCCGGATCTGGCGGCACCGGCACCGGCCCGCGGCTGCCGCCTGCCCTTGGCCACCGTGGGGATCCTCGTCGCCTTCGGGCTCAACCTCGCGCTCTGCCTCCGCCTCCGCCGCGGCGGCCACGACCTCGCCTTCGTCGGCCTCTCGCACCTCAACCTGCTCCTCCTGTTCCTGTCCCACCGCTGCTTCGAGCGCACGCTGCCAGGGTCCGCGGTGCGGGGCCGCGCCATGCTCGCCGTGTGGCTCCTCACCGCCACACTCACCGCCGCCTTCACCTGGAAGATCGGCGCGCTCATGCCGCTGGCCTTCGCGGTCGCGGCGTGGGTCATGGCTGCCGCCACCGTGCTTGGTGGCTTCTGCATGCTGTTCCTCCTCCATGGCGACAAGTGATCGAGATCTGTGCAGGTCTGAGACTCGGACTCGGAGCAAGAGTATGTATGTAGCACTTTCGTTTTTATTTGACAATTAGTATTCAATCATGGACTAATTGGGCTCAAAACGTTCGTCTCGCGATTTCCAACCAAACTGTGCAATTAGTTTTTTTCATCTATATTTAATGCTCCATGCACGTATCGCAAGATTCGATGTGATGGCTACTGTAGCATTTTTTGGGAAAACTTTTTGGAACTAAACAAGGCCATGTGGAATTGCAGACTGACTCACATCTGTCAAAGGACATATGAATGAAAATAATAAAAATACAAGTGGTGGACGGCTTCATCTGGTTTCTTCTGGGTTCTGTTGGTTTCACCTGGAACAAATTAAATCTTTCAGTCGCTTTCACATGTCCATTTCAACTGCATCTGCAACGTGTGAACATGGAGGGGATTCTTCGTAAGTAGAATAATAGATGGATCACGCTGATGTTTATACTGAAATGTCATGAGAGAAAAACACCGTTCTATGACTAAAAGTATTGCTGAATAAGTTCAAGTGAACATCGTTAATATTCTTTCACCAGTCAGCACAATCTGAAGGCATCTCTTGCTTTATTCTAACAAGAAAGGGGAAATGATGGTTCCTCACATATCATTTTTAGTCCGTCGACTTGAATCGGAGCATTTCACACTATGGTACGTTGGTTACAGCACGACTGCACGAGCACTGAAGTTTGTTTAGAGGAGATGCATGGGGCTGTCCAGCTGTTGTCAAGGTTCGCTTACTACAGAAAGAAGAAATAGGGTGAAGTTTCTCCTCTCTGGAAGTTGATTATACTATGTGAATAGATAAATAGCCGCGATCTAAATTGGAACAAAAAAGAAAAATGAACAATTATTTGTACTGCTATAACTGTTTTTCTTAAATTATTTCCACCATCAATCCTGAAATGTAAATGATTTTGAATTATCCAAAGTTGGTCTATCCCTTTTTTTTGAGAGCAGGTCTATCCCAGATTTGATCGTGTTTATTGGAAAGAGCAATAATATTCAGAACATCAAATTAGCATTATTAAATACATTATGAAGTAGTTCCATATTTCACCTTTTTTATGTGGTACGGAGTAGGTGTCAATATGTTCTCTTTAAGTTTGATCAAATTTAGGATAGTTTGATGTATGATAAACTTAAATCCTTTATACTGTTTCAGGACGGAGGAAGGGGAAACTTAATTAGATAATAAAAAAATTCTATGAGTAAAAAAAACTAATGTTCCTCGTTCCGTGCTCTTATATCAGCATAACAACGAATGCTATGCTTCCCAAGAATTCTGTATCATCTTATTTGTTTTGACTTGGTCTCCTGTTATATTTAATTTACTGTCACGGCAACCGTAAGTCACTACTATAGAAAAGATTTTTAGAGGCGGTTAAAATTGCTTTTCAGAGACGGTTTGAATAACCGCTACAATGCCACCGACTGTAAAAATAAGTTTCAGAGGTGGTTTTCTTAAGATAACCGCAACTAAAAATGATTTTCAGAGGCGGTTTTCTTAAGACAACTGCAACTTAAAATGATTTTCAGAGGTGGTTGACTCAACAGCCCCTAAAAATAATTTTCAGAATTTTTCAAAAATCATTTAGAGTCTAATAAAAATAAGAAATTTTTTTTTAATATGGTCGAAAGGCCTGAGGGCCGACCTCCGACTCACAAGTGCAGAGACCAAGATTTGAGCTCATGACCTCTTCCTCGCGTGTCTCATCCCCTACCACCGCACCATACAATCTCTTGTATTTTATTCTACAATGTTGTCTATTTGTACTAATATGTACGAATCTTATAAACAATATTTTAACTCATAAACAATCTTAAATGAGAAAACTTTCAACTACAAAGTTTTAGATCTCGTCGAGCACTACAACTTCCATTCAAGGTCATTTGAAAATTCAAAAATTTGAAATTCAAAATTTGAGACTTAATTTATATATTTGGAACCCAATGATCTCAAACAAATAATTTATCAACTACAAAGTTTTAGATCTCGTCGAGCTCTACAATTTTGATATAAAGTTTATCTTCATCCGACTTCATTTAAAACATATATGAATTTATTTGTGTTGCAGCTATTTTTAAGGACGGTTTCGTTAATACAATTTTCAGAGGCGGTTATCTTAAGAGAACAGTCTACGAAAATCACTAATTTTTAGAGGTGGTTTTCTTAATACAACCGTCTCTGACAATCGATTTTCATAGATGGTTCTCTTAATGAAACCGCCGCTAAAATTGGATACATTTTTAGAGGCAGATTTCTTAATGGAACCGCCTCTAAAAATTGATTTCTAGCAACAGTTGTATAGCTGCAATGCCTCCCGCGAAGGTTAGTGACGGCGTGCTAAGACAACCGCTTCTGTTAGAAAAGAGAGGCGCCTCTAAAAATCATTTCTGTAGTAGTGAGTTACGATCGATCTATACTGTGTAACAGTCTAACTCTCCAACTGATATATACTGTCACTGGTAGAGAACCGAGCTTTACTCCCGGTGGGGAACCCCCTCTAGTCCCGGTTCCCCACCCGGGAGCAAGCATCCGGGACTAAAGGGGGGTCCTTTAGTCCCGGGTCAGGAACCGGGACTAAAGGATGACCTTTAGTCCCGGTGGGTAACACCAACCGGGACTAAAGGTGCCTCCTGACATGCCACGATGGCCGGCACCTTTAGTCCCGGTTGGTAATACGAACCGGGACTAAAGGATTTTTTTTTCTTTTCTTTTCATTTTTTTGTTTTCTTTTCAAAATAGGTTTTCGAAGTCGTATTGTACGATGCTAATTATACATTTATACGCGCATATAGTATGTTTCGGTTCAAGCACAATGAACATATTAAATCACACAATTCAAGCATAGAAATATATATATATATATATATATATATATATATATATATATATATATATATATATGCATCATATATATATTTACATGCATGCATGCATATGTGTATTTTACATTATATTATTTCATGTGCATATATTACAAAAGATTGCATTATAGTTGTTGTGACATAACAAGTTTCCTCTCATCCTCTAGCTTGGCTTCAATGGCAGTGTTGGGTCGAAGTAGAACTCGCCCTTGGAATCGATGACCTGCTCATTAAAAAATCCGGCTATAGACTCTTGAATTGCTTTGATTTGGTCTTGCCGTATGACCTTTTCCTCCAACCATCGAGTCTACAGGTTTGAATTAAAGGAAAATAAATTAATATATGTACATATATATATATATAAAGACATAGTAACACAATCAATAATAATAATTAAATGAATATATAGTGTATTTTTAACGTACTTTGAGTCTCTCTGTAGGAGTTTTTTGGGAGAGCACCTTGATAAACTTGCAAACATAGTAACCACAGTAGTTGTTCCCCTGTTCCTGCCTCAGACACCACTTTACGAGAAAAAGATTTGTCATCCAATCTGGTGATCCGGTGAAAGCTATATGTTTAATTAATAAAGATGATGCGATTCAGGGGACTTACTTTCAAAGGGATTACATTCAGTGGCGCTTTGCATTTTTCCATGTGTTGCTTCTCAATAAAGGTTTTCCAAACACTGCCCAATAAAAAATTTGCCACGTCATCAGATATAGTTAATCATCATGTTTGTGTGTATATATAGTTGCTAGAGATCCCGAAATTACCTCTGGATAATATCTATCATATCTTGGTAGTCTTGTTGTAGTTTTCTCATCGAGTCATAGATTATCAAGTGACTTTTCACCAGATCGATGTCCATCAATATCCAGTGATTGCTGCATGTGTTTATAGGATATAACGCATAACACTCATTAATTAACTAGAATCAACATATGAGCCATTAAGGCTATGATCGACATGATTAACACTCACTTGAAGTTATAGGGAAAGAGTATATCCTTCTTGTGGCATTGGTTTACTAAGAAGTTCATGATGTTACTCTCTGACTCAGACTTCCAATTAGTCATTGGAGTAATTGGGTCTTTGAATACTATATGGGGATCAACAAAACCAATTTCATTGCAGCCTTCCTTTCTGAGCTCTGTCATTGTAAATCTGCATATATATAGTACTTGTTAGGATAATTTATATGCATATACACACATATGATGAGTTTAATAATAGATCGAAAGAATTATTACTTACAGGCAATAGCAGCTAATGATAACTTTGTCCAGAGAGGTCAGGTGGCATAGTTGATGAAATTCTGCAAAGTCAACATACATAACATCATCGCCACGGAACCAATGTTCGTCTCTAATTCTGACACCAACGCAGAAGTCTCCACTGGTAGACGCCTGCATGTACCACTTGTTTAGCAGGTACATTTGCGTCCCCAGATCAGATAAGGCTTGAGGGTTGTATAGACTCTGGCCTAGTACAAATTTTTTCTTCCAAATATCAACCTCCGCCGCACTCTCAATGTTTCCATCACCAAACATCTGGTAAAGGTCGAGACCAGTCTCATCAAGAAATTCACCAAGGTGATCCAAATCGACATCCGGAGGTATGTTTGCCTGATGCATTAATCCTAAATTCGAACCATATTCATTACCAACAACTAGCGGGGGGATTGATTGGTGCGCTTGTTGTCCGAGTTGGGCAACTCCTTTCCCTGCCCGCTTCTTTTTCTGTGCCGCCTCAATTGACTTGGTGAGAGTGCGGTCATAGTCTGATAACGTTGATTTGGACGGCTTACGAGATTCCCGCTGTTGTTGCTGGTAAGAAGTCACCTTTTTTCTTAAAATATCCGGAGCTACGAAGAAGTACGGTTTCTCTGGGTTTCTCCTTGCTTCTTGATTCATTTTAAGTTTGTCATAGAATCTAGACATGTCTTTTTTATATGCATCAGTTCCTTCTTCCTTCTCTTCAGATATTATTTTGGGAATAGCCCTTGGTTTCATGGTGGCTTTCTTTGTAGGCGGGGACTGGTTCTTCGTTTGAGGGGCTGGCCTCTTGCTAGGCTTCTTGGTAGGCGGGGGCGGGGGAGGCGTTGGAGACCTCCTTGGAGGTGTTGGCAGCGGCGTTGGAGACCTCCTTGGAGGTGGCAGCTGCGGCGTTGGAGACCTCCTTGGAGAGGGTGTGGATGCAGCCTCGTCTTCCAACACAATGTCGTCGTACAGAGCACTATGATGATCTGGCGATTGAACAATTGGATTTAGGTTGGGGGAGGATCTGCTACAAAAAAAGGAATGACATATTATTATGAGCAGATTGTTAATTATTTAAGCCAATACAAATTAATGATGTAGTGTTTTCATCCGCACGTACCTATGGTGAGGTAGTTCAGGAGGAGGTGGAGCCGACATCCCTGGAATGATGATGTAGCGCTTGCGCCATAGAATGAATGTCTTATCCGCTTCTCCTAGAGTCTTCTCGCCATCACCTCCAGGAATGTCAAGAGGCAAATCACTAAAACCTTTTTCAGCTTTATCTACCGAGATGGTAGCATATCCTTCTTGGATTATATTCCCATGAATCCTTGGTGTCTTGGTTCGGTCGATAGGATTAACAAGACCGATAGCCACCTTGATTGTGGAATTCTCCTTCGGAATGTGTAGCTCACACGTTGTACAAGGTTCAGTGACGTCATCCACAGGGAAGCGCAGTCCTGTGTCCCCTTGATTTGGTATCTCTGTGGAAGCGCAGCTGCTTTTCAACTGAACAGATTGACTAATGTTGATTCCTGGCTCTGATGCCTGCTTGCTTGCACTCACTGCTATTTGCACTTGCCTTTTGATTTCCTCCTGCATTCTCGCTTCAAGGTTTTTTTCCCGCTCCTGTGCTTCACGCACCGCTTCCTCCAACCTCTGGAGCCGGTGTGCCTCTTCTTCCTTCTTTCTCTGGCGACTTCTGTAGGAAGGTCTGTCCTGAGGGAATCCATGCTCCCATGAGACACTTCCTTTGCCTCTAGTTCGGCCACCATGTTCAATAGTCCCGATGGCGTATGTCAGCTCATCCTTCTCTCTGTTGGGCCTGAACGCACCACTAGCAGTAGCTCTCTGAGCATAAAACAATCTTTTTACTGCTTCTTGCAGTCTTGCGCCATAAACGCACTTCCCTGTCTCCTGGTCTAGTGTTCCCCCATGAGCAAAAAACCAATTCTTTGCACGTTCTCCCCACTCGAGTGATTCTGGTCTGATACCCTTGGCAAGAAGGTCTGCTTCCATTTTGTTCCACTTCTTAATGGCAGTCGGGTAGCCACCTGATCCCAAGGTATGGTGGTATGTCTTCTGTTGGGCATTACGTTGGTTCTTTATCACCCGACTCACACCCTCTTCCGAAGTCTTGTACTGTACAAACTCATCCCAATAGGGCCTCTGCTTTGAGATCGGGCCTGGGACAGTAAAATCTGGTGCTATGTTCTTCTTGACATACGTCGTGTATAGGTGTTTCTTCCAAGTCTAAAACTGGGTGGCCATCTTCTTCATTGCCCAATCCCTAACTCGCTCCTTCAATTCATCACCATCTATTATATCATTATAATCATCTGTTTGGAGCGTGAAATGTACCAAGACATCATTCCAAATTAACGCCTTGTCACAATCGGAGACAAAACTGATATGAGGAGCATTGGTCTTCTTCTTCCATTCACGGGTACTAATAGGGAGCCGGTCCCGTACAAGGTAACCACAGTGGTGCACAAATTTCATTTTATTCGGCCCCCCCGGTTCTCCTGTATCCACATTGAACTCCGAGATGATGAAGCGACCCTCCAATGGCTTTTTGGGACCTCGAACATTTTTACTCTTCGTTGTAGTTGTTGATGTCGATCCAGAGGGCTACAAAACATAAACATTATTTTTAATGTCATGAGCACACATAAGACATATGATAATATATATATATAGCTAATAATAAAAAATATATACTTGGCCAATATGTTGTTGCTCATTTTGTTCAAGAGCTAAGTACTGACTCCCGTCATCTACATCCTCTTGCACGTTATTTTTAGCACCATCATCGCCGGCAACTTGAGTGCCAGTGTTGATCAAATTCATCATCAACTCCTCATCCATATTTCTCGGGTCGGCCATCTAGCTTCAAAAAACAAAACCAATATATAGTACGTCAAATCTTTGCTTATTACATGCGTAAAATCTACAAACAATATGCATTATTAAATCTTGCCCCTCGATCACGGACGCAATTCGCCACACTAGGATGAACTACGTCGGTACTAGGGCGAATTAGGGCACGAGAAAGGGCGGTGTGACAAGAGTGGCGGTGCTCCACTCCGCCGTATATATGTCTGTACACATGGGTGAACGAGGGCGGCGGTGCTCCGCCGTATACATAGAAATGCATGGACGAAATGCATATGAATACAAATGACGTATATATACGTGTCGGCGCGGTGGCCGGTGTGCTGACGACGATGACGTGAGGCGGGCCGGCGTGCTGACGACGACGACGACGTGAGGCGGGCCGGGGCGGTGTCGGTGCGTGATGTTGTGATCCTATGTACCATGTGAACCATGTAGTCATTCATCATATGAGAAAATTCTATGTTAATAATGTAAGTATAAGTCATTATGAAATGTAAGTATATGTGTCTTATTGCTCATATAACCATTACTATTTCCGAAATGATAAGAATTTATTTTCTTCTTCTACAGGCGATCTCTGATGCTATGATATAAAGTTTGAAGATAGTCTTCCCAGAAAAAAATATGTAATGCTCATATTACTTTAGCAACATTAATATATTATATCTGTATATTCAAAGTTCACAAATGAAGAAACATTGAAGTTTTCCTTCATTTGTCTGTAGCCATGCATGCAAGTCCAACAAAAACTGCTAACATCATCACATGTGATATTTTTGATAAACTAAAAAACGCTTAGTTTACAAACTGGGTATCAAAATTGAGTTCCTATTTGACCATTATATATCCTACAACAAATCCTTCAAAAAAAAGACCCTACATGAATATATTTGGATAAAATTTCGTTAACAAACATTGATCTATGAAGATAGAAAAAATTCTTCTATTGAAACTGCATCTTGAAATAATGGCATATCATATAGTGATGAATATATGGCGGTTGATGGGCTGGATCATTAGCGGATGGTTCGTAGCGTTGTTTCCAAATAATATATAGCGTGTTTATTATACAAGCCATGGATTTACATCGATCTAATTAATTTCTAAAGTAATTTCATTGGTGATCCTTAATTATACTTGTCATTTAGAGTTCCAAATATTCAAAACTTGCCTTAAGATATGTTTTTATTTAAAATCATTTAGAGTTCCAAATATTCATTTTTAGTTTCTAGATTTTGTGATTCAAAATTTGGAATTTTCAATCGACCTCGACCGTTGACATGGCTTACACCAAAGTTGTAGTTTTCGACGTGATCTATAACTCGGCAGTGGAGGGCTCGGACGAATGTACAAAGAGATCGATGAATATATCACCTCGATCAAGCTCGGCAGTGTACGTACTGGAGGGCCTCGGGCCGGCGCGGTGGGGCAACGCGCGGTGGAGGGCCTCGGGCGCGGAGGAGGGCGCGGTGGAGGGCCACGGGCAAGCGCGGAGGAGGGGCACGGGCGCGCACGGTGGAGGCCGCACGAGGAAGAAGACGGCGGCGCCGGTGTCACGGAAGGCGAACGGACGCGGCGCGAGGAAGAAGAGGGCGGCGGTGTTCGACGATGAAGAAGACGAGCGGATCGATCTGCCAGGCGCTGGAGGTTATATAGCAGAGGAGAATTACTCCCGGTGCCAGCCACCAACCGGGAGTAAAAACCCTTTACTCCCGGTGCGTATTACCAACCGGGAGTAAAGGTGCCTTTACTCCCGGTGCGTGTTACCAACCGGGAGTAAAGGTATACCTTTACTCCCGGTTGGTAACACGCACTGGGAGTAAAGGCTTTTTTTTGGCGGGCCACGAAACTGCAGCCCACCTTTACTCCCGGGTGGGCTTCCCACCCGGGAGTAAAGGTGGCCTGCAGTTTCGTTTCCCGCCTGTTTTAAGCAATAGTCTTGTTAAATACAATAGAAATGCAATAGTTTTTATTAAATACATAGTAAATTAAATAAAAGGCATAAAATTATTTTGTTAAAAATATGAATTTTATTTTTGTTTATTGCACATAGGAAAAATCGATAACCTAACTTTTTTTATTTTTTGTTAGAATTATAAAACATAATGTAACTAATATTTATTATTTCGTTAATGCAAAAATATAGTGTTTAATTAAAATTATTAAAATTATTGGTTTTGGACAGGAAATTTGTTTTCACATCATTTTAATGTTAATATTTTAATTTTTCATCACTCAGTATCCTTACCTTTTTGAGAGAGAAATCCCACCAAATCAAACATTGATTTAATTTGAAACATGACATAATAAACATCTGAATTCACAATTATTACATAATATCTCAAACACACACTATATTAAATCACTATATCATCGAGTGGGCACAGCAGTGAACTTCTTCTTTACGTATGTCCCTTGGTTATGATCGCTTCGTAACCATGGAGTGTCCTCATCATTTACCAAGATGCTAGGGTCTTTGTTCACTTTGAAGGGCGGAATTCGGTCATCCTTTTCATATTCTTCTGACATGTCTGACTTGTCCTCAATTCCCACGATGACTCTTTTCCCTGAAAGAACTATGTGGCGCTTTGGCTCTTTGGTTGAGTCATTATCGTTTTTCCCTCTTTTTGGTTTGGTAGACATATCATTGACATAGAACACCTGATTCACATCCTTGGCAAGGACGAATGGTTCGTCTTTGTACCTAATATTACTAAGGTCTACTGTTGTCATTCCATACTCGTTGTCTACTGTTACCCCGCCTCCGGTCACCTTGACCCATTGGCACTTGAACAATGGGATCTTCAAAGTAGGTGCATATTCTAGTTCCCATATTTCATCTATGCGTCCATAATATGTCTGCTATTCCCATTCGGGTCTGTGGCATCTATGCGGACACCACTGTTTTGGTTGGTACTCCTTTTATCTTGGGCTACTGTGTAGAATATGTTCCCATTTATCTCGTACCCTTTGTATGTGACGATATGCCATGATGGTTGCATAGCCAATAAATACAGTTGCTCATGGATGCTCTCATCACCTTGACATTTTTTTCGCAACCAACCGCCGAAAGTTTCCATGTGCTTATGCGTAATCCAAGCTTCAGTCTTCCCTGGAAACTCGGATCGTAAGAGATCCTTGTGTGTCTCAATATACGGATCTACCAAAGAGGAGTTCTGTAGAACTGTGTAGTGCGCTTTATTGAAATAATCATCATCCGTACCAATATATGTTTTCCTCCCTAGTGTCCCCTTTCCGCTTAGTCTCCCCTCATGTCTCGATTCAGGAACACCAATCGAGTCAAGGTCGGGAATAAAGTCAACACAGAACTCAATGACCTCTTCTGTTCCATAGCCCTTGGCGATGCTTCCTTCTGGGCGAGCACGGTTGTGAACATATTTCTTCAGGACTCCCATGAATCTCTCTAAGGGGAACATGTTGTGTAGGAACACAGGACCGAGAGTGAAAATCTCCTTGACTAGGTGAACTAGGAGGTGTGTCATAATATCAAAGAAGGAAGGAGGGAACACTAACTCAAAGCTGACGAGACATTGAACCACATCATTCTGTAGTTTAGCTAGATCAGTTGGATCAATTGCCTTCTGAGAAATTTCATTGAGGAATGCACATAGCTTTACGGTGGCTAGACGTACATTTGGAGGTAGAATTCCTCTTAATGCAACTGGAAGTAATTGTGTCATGAGAACGTGACAGTCATAGGACTTTAAGTTACAGAATTTCTTCTCTGGCACATTTATAATACCCTTTATATTCGAGGAGAATCCAGATGGTACCTTGATGTTGTTTAAGCATTCAAACATGATTTCCTTCTCCTCTTTGCTTAGAGTGTAGCTAGCAGGACGTAAGTAATGGCGTCCATCATCTGTCTTCTCTGGATGCAGGTTGTCTCTTTCTCTCAAACAACGCAGGTCCTGTCGTGCTTCAAATGTGTCCTTAGGCTTTCCATACACACCCATAAAGCCTAGCAGGTTCACACAAAGATTCTTCGTCAGGTGCATCACGTCGATCGAGCTACGGACCTCCAGGACTTGCCAATAGGGTAGGTCCCAAAATATGGACTTTTTCTTCCACATGGGTGCGTGACCGTTAGCGTCTTTCGGAATAGGTTGGCTTCCATGTCCTTTTCCAAAGACGACTTTCACATCATTGACCATATCAAGTACATCCTCACCGGTTCGGTTGCGAGGCTTGGTCAGGTGGTCTACCTTCCCTTTAAAATGCTTACCTTTCTTTCTTACGGGGTGATTTGCAGGAAGAAATCGACGATGACCAAGGTACACGACCTTTCGACATTTTTTCAAGAATACACCTCTAATATCACCGAAGCAGTGTGTGCATGCATTATATCCCTTGTTTGACTGTCCTGAAAGATTACTTAGAGCAGGCCAATCATTGATTGTTACGAACAACAATGCTCGCAGATCAAAGTGTTCCTGTTTGTACTCATCCCACACACGTACACCTTCTTTATTCCACAAAATGAGAAGTTCATCAATAAGTGGTCTCAGGTACACATCGATGTCATTGCCAGGTTGCTTCGGGCCTTGGATGAGCACAAGCATCATAATGAACTTCCGCTTCATGCATAACCAAGGAGGAATGTTGTAGATACTTAGAGTAACAGGCCAAGTGCTATGACTACTGTTCTGCTCTCCAAAAGGATTGATACCATCTGTACTTAAAGCAAACCTTAAGTTTCTTACATCATTTGCAAACTCCGGGAATTCTCTGTCGATTGCTCTCCACTGGGACCCATCAGCAGGGTGTCTCAACATATTGTCTACCTTACGGTCTTCTTTGTGCCATCGTAACAATTTTGCATGTTCTTTGTTTCTGAACAGACGTTTCAAGCGCGGTATTATAGGAGCATACCACATAACCTTGGCAGGGATTTTCTTACGCGGACGTTCACCCTCAACATCACCAGGGTCATCTCGCCTGATCTTATACCGCGACGCATGGCATACCGGGCATGCATCCAATTTCTCGTACTCTTTGCCACGGTATAGGATGCAGTCATTAGGACATGCATGTATCTTCTCTATTTCTAGCCCCATAGGACAGACAACTTGTTTTGCTTCGTAGGTAGTGGCGGGCAATTCATTGTACTTCGGAAGCATCTTCTTTTGGATTTTTAGTAACTCTCCAAATCCCTTGTCAGATACACCATTCTTTGCCTTCCATTGCAGCAATTCTAGTGTGGTTCCCAACTTTTTCTGCCCTGCATCACAAGTTGGGTACAACAATTTCTTGTGATCTTCTAGCATCCGCTCGAACTTGATCTTCTCCTTTTCACTTTCACATTCTCTTTGTGCATCACGAATGACCTGACAAGGATTATCAGCCGGCTCATCTTCTGCGGCTACCTCTTCTTCAGCTTCTCCCATTGCAGTATCATTGAAGCACGCACCATCAGGAATAATATCATTGTCGTCCCATTGTTCTTCTTCATCTTCTTCCATTACAACACCGGTTTCTCCGTGCTTTGTCCAACAAATATAGTTTGGCATAAAACCCGACTTGAACAAGTGTGAATGAAGAGTCCTTGAGCAAGGATATTCCACCGTATTCTTACATATGGCACATGGGCAGCACATGAAACCATCGCGTTTGTTTGCCTCGGCCGCACGTAACAAAGAATGCACGCCGTCAATGAACTCTTGTGAGCGACGATCAGCATTATACATCCAATGACGGCTCATCTGCATTACATGACATAAATATCATATTAAAACCTAGATCATAATTAATTATTTATACAACATGCGTGCCACCATAAAAGATACAAATTTATGAAAGCATCGCTACAATGTAGACAATCCCAACTACCACTAAAAGAACTAAAGCTAAAATACATTTCAGGAGCACAAGGATTTCGCGACCAATCTCAACTAAAACAGACAGATCCCCCGATTGTGCAACATCTTTGGGCTTCTTCGGCTGGATCACTGCCTCATTAGCCGCCGTATCTGCCTGTTGTGCAAGATATTTTTGCACGAGTTCAACATACTCTTCCTCCCAGTAGAAGCCTGAACATCGTCCACTGCCATCCCACTGAAATTAAAACAAAAAATTAGAACTTTAATCACAACCATCATAAAAATAGGTATAAACTAACCATAATCATTAAATACGATAAAATAACTCACATTGCGATCCGGACACTTGTAGAAGATACGATCCTTGTTGGGACCCTCCTTCTTCACTCGGTACTCCATCACAATCTTTGTCTCATCACGACACTTGCCGCATGGAATGAGAGGAAGGCCCGGCCTAAGTCGCTTTGGAAACCCATGAGAGGTCGAGGACCCGGAAGCAGTTGCCATCTACTCTCTATACTCATTTTTTAATACACTATAAATTTCTTCTTTTATAAACAAATAAAATTAACAAACTATAAAATTATCTAGATCTCTAAACAATGATATTTTTAATGGTCATTGTGTTCTTGTCTTTTACTGCGGCAGGTAAGTAATTCATATGATATTTCCGCAAATTAACAGAAGAATGGGAATGTACACACATAACAGACTACTACGACAATATCGGGACGTGTGAATAAATAACCATCCGTACTAGTTGACCTTGCTTACGTGATCATCTCGGCGAGCATTTCTCCACCGGACAGCACCGTACTTGGTCAAGAAAGAGCTCCGATTCTATGAGGAAGGGAACACGGTCTCCCACGACCGTTGTCGCTCTCCCTCGTAGAATCAAAGCTCCTCCTTGATGTCCGTTACCGCTCGACAGAGAACATGCTTGCCGAGCTGAACACGGTCCGCAAGTTCAACTAGTACGGATTTTCTATAATTTTCTAACTATTTTCTAAGTTTTTATTTATATATACTACGTTTAGGTACGGTGATTGACAGACTACTACGACGATATCGGGACATGTGAATAAATAACCATCCGTACTAGTTGACCTTGCTTACGTGATCAGCTCGGCGAGCATTTCTCCACCGGACGGCACCGTACTTGGTCAAGGAAGAGCTCCGATTCTACGAGGAAGGGAACACGGTCTTCCACGACCGTTATCGCTCTCCCTCGTAGAATCAAAGCTCCTCCTTGACGTCCGTTACCGCTCGGCAGAGAACATCCTCGCCGACCTGAACACGGTCCGCAAGTTCAACTAGTAAGGATTTGCTATAATTTTCTAACTATCTTCTAACTTTATATTTATATATACTTTAACCTTCTTTCATGTAAATATGCAAGCTTAAAGTGATTTTGAGCTCAAATTGCTTACAAATGAAAAAAACCACAATAAAGAACCATAAATATATATAGTGAATAAAATGGCATAAGAAAATGGTAAAAAATGAGAGTATGAGATTGGTAACCTTTACAACTGAAGAATCGACGGAGGAATCGAAGAATGGATGGAGGAACAATGGAGGGAGGGAGGAAGCAAGAACACTACTGCAGTGAGCTTCAAAATGTGCTGAGCTCGGGCTCGAGGAGGAAGGAGGAGACGGCCGATTTATAAATGGAGAACATTTAGTCCCGGTTGATAGATCCAACCGGGACTAAAGGTAACTTTCCAACCCCGGGCGCAGCCACGGCCCGGGAGTAGACCTTTACTCCCGGTTGGAGTCACCAACCGGGAGTAAAAGTATACCTTTAGTCCCGGTTGGTGGCTCCAACCGGGACTAAAGGTCCCTGCCACCTCTGTCTGGCGCAGTAGCCGTTGGGCAGGGACCTTTAGTCCCGGTTGGAGCCACCAATCGGGACTAAAGGTATTTCTAGTCCCGGGGGCAAAAAATTCCGGGACTAAAGCCCATTTTGGCCGAGGATCAAAGGTCTGTTCTCTACTAGTGTGTAACAGACTGATGATGTGTTCACGGTTTGTTTTCCCTCAGCTTCATCACATTATTGGTTAATCGATTTGTTGAACTGAATCCTAGTTGCTGGATTTCGTGTTTGAGCTAGTTTGAACAAGCAGATGACAGATGCCCATCAATATTCTGTCGTGTTCCGATCTGTACTAGTCAGTCGGCGCGGCGCACAGACCATGCAAACGCTAGTTGGCCCATGTTTAGTTCCACCCTAAAATTCTAAAAAGTGCTACAGTACCTGTCACATCGAATGTTTACGGTCCGTGCATGAAGCATTAAATGTAGACGAAAAAAAACTAATTGCACAGTTTGGTGGGAAATTGCGGAAC
Source organism: Miscanthus floridulus (assembly GCF_019320115.1). Taxonomy (NCBI): domain Eukaryota; kingdom Viridiplantae; phylum Streptophyta; class Magnoliopsida; order Poales; family Poaceae; genus Miscanthus; species Miscanthus floridulus. The sequence continues at coordinate 18,199,432 of NC_089597.1, forward strand.
GAACGTTTTGAGCCTAATTAGTCCATGTTTGAACGCTAATTACCAAATAAAAACGAAAGTGCTACAGTAGTCCGAAATTCCAACTTCCTGGAACTAAACACGCGCTTGCTCAGTTGCTGCCATTGCTACTGGTACTCAAGTTCTTTCTGTTCAAATCTGGAAATGCATATGCTTCGGCGCGAAGCCAACGGCTCCATATGCAGTCGGCGTCGTGTCAGCAGCTTGAGCCACCGGTTCTTATTAGATTGCTTGCACTTTAATTCAACGAAAATTTCCATCCTATAGTGCCGGGCAATTTAATTTATTGCCATTCTTACGGTTGCCACTCCTCTAGTTGCCAGCGTTAAAAGTGCTCCTACATATTTGCCACTGCATGCAATTCGTCTCCTACGGATTTGCCATTTTCGCCGACGTGTCGTGCCAGATGGACTCGCCAGCATGGAAGGCAGCCTGGGAGGCCTGTTTGGGCCTGGCAAATGACCTTCCTGCCCCTTGCCCTTTTCTTTTGTTCCCAGGCTGGTCCCGGTTGGGTCCGAGGCACCCCACAGCACTCTCGCAGCTTCTCTCACCCCACTCCTCCTGTGTACTATTGATGGAACATGTATATGGAACATGGTGAAAAATACATGCTGGAACATGGTGCATATATGCTGAAAAATGCAAACTCAAATTACCACAAATTACCATAACAACATACATAACTGATCCAACAACATGCATAGATCCATACATAAAAGGTCCACGGTCATTGACATTAGTTCTTACAGCAGTGGCACATGACAACCATTAGTGGTACATGGCCATACAAAATAGGTCCTTGATCCATGACTGAATAGTTTCGTTAAAGTAGTGGCACATGATAGCCATTAGTTATACATGTCCATACATAACAGGTCCATCCAAAAAAGAAAACGCATGCAAAATATTCAACACAGAAGCCTTAGTTGGCAGCCTTTGTTGGTGTGGATTACTTCACCTTGGATGCTAGTTGTTTCTTCCTTGGTGTCATTTTCTTTGGAGCAGCTGCTGGTACTATCTCCAATGGCACCGGTTCCTCCAAGTCCAACCTCCTACATTGAACAAATAGTTAGATTTGTATTTATGGTTTTTTGTCAAGTCAATTGTGGCAACAAACCTCTGGCATGGTGGGGCTGCCTCCATTGATGCTGCTACTGGGACAAGAGCCAAACATGGCGACTGTGCTATTGCCTCTCTTGCTGCTCCTGCTGCTTCTGTCGCCGCCTTTGCCTCCCTTGTTGATGCCCTCTTGGCTCTTGGTGTTTCCTCTCCCACTTCTGCTGAATCTTCAATAGTTTTTTGCTTCTTCCTTCCAGGCTTTGTTGTTGTCTTCTTGGTCCTCTTCCTGTACACAAATATTTGTGAAAGTTAGTAATTAAGTGTGACAAGAAACAAAGGAAGTGAAAATGTAATATACCTTTTCTTGGTCCCTGTGAGGCTACACCTCTAGCTAGTTGCTCTATGGCCAAGTTCACCGCAGCCCTTACATGTCACTTGTCTTGTTGTTTTGCCTGACCTCTCCAAACAGCTTAGGGTTCTATTCTTCTTGGTCCTGCCTAGTGGTTTAGGGTCCTTCACCACAGGTGGAGAAACCTTGAAACCCTTATCTACTTTAGGCCATTGTTGCTTGTCAGTTATGTGTGGTATGACTCCTGCATAAGCTGATTGCAACTTCTTCACACTGTATGCCTCATGCACATATTTGCTCATGTCTGGCTGCCTCTCAACAGTTCCAGAGTTCCCAAAGTTCTAGAGTCTTGATCTTGATTGCATCAGCTAGTGAGTCTAATGGCAAGTCTTTGAACTCTTTGATCCAAGAATTCCAGGACTCTGCCAGGTTGTTGTTTATGTAGTCACATTTAATTTCTTCTGAGAACTTGCTTCTGGCCCACTTTAGTTTGTGATGCTCATTTAACCAAGGCCAAATGTCTGACCTTCCTGCAGTAGCCTTTGCCATTAGCTTGTCAAACTTCTCCTCTGAGTATGCTCTAGCTGCTGGCCACATGTACTAACCAGCATAGGTGGAACCACATAACCTCTTCTTCATGTTCTCCATCAAATGCCTAAAGCATTCCCTCTACTCTACCCTGGGGAATACTTGCTTAACTGCAGCCTCTAGGCCCTTGCAGGCATCTGTGCAGATAGCCAAATGCTCTACTGGCCCAAGTGCCTTAGCCAACTGCTCCATGAACCAAATCCAATTTTCCTTGGTCTCAGACTGAAAGAATCCAAAGGCTATTGGAAACATCCAATTATGACCATCTATACCATTGGCTGAAGGCAACTGACCATTCCACTGGCCATTAAGATGAGTAGAATCTATGCTAATGTATGGCCTGCAGCCCTCTAAAAACCATCAATCTGAATTTGAATGCACATAAAAACCTACTAAAGTGAACCTTATCTCCTACTTGAACAGTGTCTATCTCAACCACACTTCCAGGTGACCTGAGCTCTACCTCTGCTTTGAATCTATATAACCAATCAAAAGAATCATCCCACTTACCAAAAAGCTTATCTGCAGCCCTCTGCCTACCATACCAGCAAGTCTGGTAGTTGATCTTGACCTTGTATTGCTTCTCAAGTTCCTTCCTGACTGCCTTTGCCCCCGTTGAGGGGTCATCTCTAAGCAAAGGAACTGCTCTCTCAGCAATCCAGGCCTAGGATGCCATCCTGTTGAGTACTCTTGATCTAGAAGCACAAGTATGAGTATTCTTGTTTATTTGTATCTGCAAAAGAACAATGACAAATGTCACATATAAAATTCACATATAAAACAATGACAGAGATGTTTATTAAAAAACAATGGCAAGTTATTCAAAAAACAATGGCAAGTTATTCAAAAAACAATGGCAAGTTATTCAAAAAACAATGGCAAGTTCGTATTATACCCTGACACTGCCATCAATCTGAGTTTTTGCTCTAATAATCCATTGGCATCCTCCAGATCTGCAGAAACCCCTAAACCTCTTTTTGTCTGATTTTTCAGTGCCCCACTCAAACTCTTTAACTATAGAATGTTGTTTCACTGTCATTCTAAATTCAGGCATTGATGGATAGATTTGGCCTACAGACATATCAGGATTATCTCTGTCATAGAAATACAAAGGCTCAAACTCAGCATTATCATCAACAGGCATAGCTGCTGCATCCATCTCTGCTTGAAACTCAAGAGGAATGACTGGCACAGGTATCTCGGCTGGACCATCACCACCATCTACAAGATCATCTGCAGCTTTGAAGCCCATGGCTTCATATATTTTGTCCTCATCTACTAAGACAGTGGCATCCCCATCTAATTCTTCCTCTTGTAATATAGTGTAAGTTGACCAATCAATTCCATGATCATCTAAGTTAGTATGGTCTAGACTGCTACAAGCATCATCAGTGCATTCAACATTAGCCTGAGCATTAGCTTGCTCTGCTGTTACACCGGATGTGGAATGAACACTATGCTCATTTGGCACATTTGCCTTTCCTGCATCCCATCTAGGCTGTCTGGATGATTCCTTGTCCCTGTCAAGCACCTCACAGTTCACATCCATTTCCTTCTCATCCCATCTGGCCTCTATCATCTCCATGAACTGCTCATCAGTAGTAACCTTCCACTCTGTCCCACTGTCTTTGTCCACACCCCAAACAAGTAACTGCTGATCCCTACCCCCAAATGATGTTTGTCCTCATTTCTTCCACAAACTTAGACAGGGAGCACTGGGTGCTAAGATCAAACCACACATCATGCTCTTGCTGAACCATTTCCACACTGTCATCATAATCACCAGTGGCTGTGTATTTATCAACACAAACATGGATTCTAAAAGCATTTCCAAGATCAATCCTAGATAGAACCATAAGCACATTAAAAAATGTAGAAGAAAGGACTGCTGGATCCCAAAATCTACAGCACATGCAAGCTCGAACTTACCAAGGAGGGCAGCCAGTCCCCTTCATCTTAATGCATATGAATCAACAATAACCGTAGTGTGACTACATTGGATGTAACAAAAATAAGATTGAAACCCTAGGTTCAGCAGATTTGGGTGAAATGGTGTTCAGGGGAGTACGATTCGTACCTACTGCTCGTCGTGCGTCGAAGAATGGGGACAGTACGTCGTCTGTGGCTGGGGAAGTGGCCACCGCCGCGCCCCCTTCCTGGCCGCCGCCGCTGACTTGACCGCCGCCACTGCCTTGACCGCCGCCGCGGCCAGAAGAAAAATGGGGGAGAGGAGGATGGAGGCGGGAGTCGGAGTGGGGGTGGCGATCCGGCCCGAGGCCGGCCTGGCTACGCCGACAGGGAGGTCGTCGGCGCCTCCTGCTTGCCTGCCGCCGCCGCCATGAGGTTCAGGGAGAGGGCGCTGCGTGAGTTGGAGTAGAGTCGGTGGCTTCTCGGTCCGGGATCGGTCCTTTGCCTGGCCCAGAAAAGAACGTGAGGTGGAGGAGGGGCAATATGGTCATTTGCCACACCCAAATAGGGTTCCCAGGCTGCCTTCCACGCTGGCGAGTCCATCTGCCACGACACGTCGGCGAAAATGGCAAATCCGTAGGAGGCGAATTGCATGCAGTGGCAAATATGTAGGAGCACTTTTAACGCTGGCAACCGGAGGAGTGGCAATAAATTAAATTGCCCTATAGTGCCTGTTGTTACAGTGTAGTTCCACTTTCCAGTGTGCTGCTGTCGGCTGATCACGTGTTAGCGTAGGATTCTAGTGGTCTACTAGTTTGTAGTTTCTTATCAGTTCTTACATAGTTTCCTCACATTCTCAGGTACTCTATCCTACCCTGCAGATGATGTAAACCCTCTATTCCAATGCTCTGTTCGCTTGGCTGATAATACATGACTGAAAGTACTGTTAGCTGGTTTGTTGTGAGAGAAAAATACTATTCGTTGGCTGAAAAACTACGGCTTAGAAGCCAAGCAAACAGGGTGCAAAAATAATTACATTTATCATCTTTCTCTAAATCAATTTTTTAGAATTAATCAAATATATAAAAGATTGTAGATATTTATGACATAGTTGATAGTAGAATATACTCCTATTTTTATATTAAATTTATTTAAAGCTAGTTAAAAATAAAATGTTTTGTTATTTAAGAAATAAGATGTGTACTTATTTTGGCAATAAGTAGTTCACCCTTCTCTCCTTTTTTTCATGTTCCGAAAAGTATACTGGAAGCTAGAAAGTCAAGTCATTCGTATGAGTCATGACAATTGATTATTGACAAGTGTGAACAACCCCCCCCCCCCCCCCCCCCCCGAGCGACCGCCTCGGCAATGTCGTACACGTGAGCTGTACGTGAGAAGGCATCACGTCATCATGACATGTGCTCCGCGTCCGCGTGTGCCCCAGGTCTCGTGAAATCCGAGGTCGAAACTCTTGGCCCCCAGCACCGACCAACCATGGCCGCCGTGGGGATCCTCGTCGCCCTCGGCCTCAACCTCGCGCTGAGAAACTGGCTCTAGTCCAATATTTTATCCTAAGTTGATCAATCCAATATTTTACTCTGTTTATTGAAAAGAACAATAATATTTACAATATCAAATTAATATAGTTAGATACATTGTCAGATGTACTTCATCCGTCCTCAAAAGAATACAATTCTGATACAACGTCACGTTTTAGTATATCAAGTTTGACTAATATAGATATTTATAATATGAAATAAATATCATTAGATTAATTATGAAATGTATTTTCATAATAAATTGATTTGGAGCCATAAATGTGAATATTATTTACTAAAAACTTGGTCAAACATGAATCACTTTAACTGGCACGTAACCCATAGTTGCATCATTTTAGGACAGAGATAGTAGTTTCTTAATTTACCTCCTTAATATCATAGATGCACATCTTTCTATTAACGTGGTCAAAATTATGATAGTTTAACTTGTAACAAACTTACATCCTTTATATTAGTAAAGGACGGAGGGAGGAGAAACTTACATATAAAATTGTTAGATGCGTGAAAAGAAACAATATTGTTCCGCTTCGATGGTCAAGAGAGTTTTGGTTGCCATGCAAACGCTTCCCTACTGAAGACTGTAGCCACTAGCAGCCCCCGATGCTCACCTTAGTGGACATGGGACTCACATTTTTCTTTGTTATTCAACACTACTTTTCAGTCATGAAATAATTTGTTTTCACAATATTTTAGCATAAGCATCAGCATTAGCTAAATTAGCCTTGTTTGGATGTATGTGTATTCATTTCAATTTATATGTGCTGAAGTGAAATAAAATAAATTTTAGTTTAATTTTATGTGTATCCAACAAGGCCTGATAGGGGGGGGGAGCGGGGGGGGGGGGGGGGGGGGGGATGGGATGAACGTGGACCTAGAGTGGACACGAGCGCCGTGGGCATCCCGGCCCACGTTCGAGTCTTGGTCGATTCCCAGTCCCTGGTTTTTTCTCGAAGAAAAGCAACGAGCCCTTGGGACCGGATGAACGGACCCAAAAACTATATGGACTGGCCGCCAATAGTCTGGACTCGGTCACCAGCTGAACCATGCTAGACCCCCACGAACGGGAAGTCGAGGCCCCACTCAGACTAGCCCGTTAACAGCTCACCGAGCACCATGTTTTCGTCCATGGAGGAAAAACATGGCACGACTCAGCCCCTCCGTCTTATCGAAAAAAACGTTTAAGGGACGACGATCACAAAGATGAGCCGACCCTTGTCCGGAACCCTGCTACACGCGGGGGCTCGAGGAAAGTTGGACTCGCAAGAAGACCGAACGTGCGGTCGCAGTACGACGGCGGACTGATCGAATCCTAGCGGACCGGAATCAAGAAAAATCTTTTCGACCTCCTGAATCCTACGGTTACATGCCCCCAAGAAGACCGATCACGACAAAAGAGAACCGCCATCTTACCAGGACACGCCGCGGGCTATAAAAAGAAGGCCAAGGCCCTCAGAATCCGCCCGTCTGAAAAAGCCTCCAAATGAGTATTCTACTCCTCCGCAGGCTCGGGGGCTACTGTCAGGTATCGATATTAGGGATACCCAAAGCAAGGAGGTTAGCGCCCACGCTGACTTCCCCGGATGGAGCAAGACGTATTAAAAGGTCTCGCCCGACCCTAAGGCCGCAGGCTCCGTCTCGCCCGACCTCATGGCCGCGGGCCCCGTCTCGCCCGACCCTAAAGCTACGGGCTCCATCTCGCCTGACCCCAAGGCCACGATTTTCGTGTCGTCTTATAGGGACCCACACCGCCACCAACCACTCCAGGTCTAAGCGTATGGGCTTGGGTCAAAATTCTGACACCAGGGAAGAGACTGGCATGCATCGATGTAACCCATGGCCATGACGGGCCATACCTAAGGATTTACATCAAGAACAGTGTCGGGCTTGCCGATGCTATTCTGCCTAACCCTCATACGAACGCTGGCAAGTGTGTCAGTTCACCACGACGTCCGCCGAGGCAGAATGGAACGTCATGACCGGCAGATGACACTTGCACATGGCGCCAGTGACGAACAGGGCTACGACGTGGAGCCATCTCTATTGACATCTAAAGGATCGGCGAGCCCCGCATGAAGGAGAAGAAGGACCCGACGATCCTAGAAGCCTTCTTCTCTCTCAAGTTCTTCTCCTTTTCCTCCACTGTAACGCGCGCTTTTCCTTCGCCTATAAAAGGGAAAGCAGGACGCCCCTACCAGGGGACCGATCGACAAACGAATCGGAGCACAAGAGCACGACATGAGCACACAGCTGAGCGGCAATCGAGCTCTCAGCACCCGTTCACTCATTCCTCCAGATATTTGGGATCCTTTGCCTCTCTCGCCTGTTTGTAACCCCTACTACAAACTAAGTGTCGGTAACATGAGCAACAGCGAACTGGATGTAGGGACGTTCTGTCCAAACCAGTATAAACCCTTGTGTCCTCCGAGCACACCATCCGAGTCAGACGCGCAAATACAAAATTTCTCGTCGGTGGTCCAAAAACACCGGCAGAAACATCCGCGACAGGCGTAGGAAGTGGCTCGGAGCGCCAGGAGACGCCTGCCGCGGTGAGGGACAGGATCTGACCGAGCGCGTGGCGATGCCGCCGATCAGGACGCGCGCGATGTGCACGATCAGGGAGCGCGGTACAGCGGAGGAAGAGGATGGCAGCGGGTCATTGGGATGACACAGTCGATGCGGACGAAGACGAAGTCGACGAGAAGCACGAGCGCGTGGAAGCGGCGTGAGACGAGGGCGCGGCTGCCGAGCGCCTTGATATCGCCGATGCGGTTGAGGACGTCCCGCTGCAGGGCCCTCCTCCTCCTCCTCCATCCCGCAAAAGTTACAGGCACACAGATCGGTATCGGGGAGAGTCGTCGGCGCGGGGCAGGACTGGGCGGGGCGAGAGCCAGGACGGGAAGGACGTGCGCAAGCACGGGCGCTGCGGAACGTGGTGCCGGTGGTGCCGTAGGAGTCGTTCCTGTTCACGGCGAGCGTCCACGAGAACATCCCATAAGGGCGTGACGGAGGCTACTTTCAGTGCCGTCATTTCTGTCGCTTTATTTTAACGGAATGCTATTTTCAGTTTACGGTTCAATCTTTTGGTGGTATTTTATAAGGACGTAAACTTTTGATGGTATTTTACGGAGATCGTGATCATTCGATGCTACACAACTAATTTTCCCTTTTTTTAATGTAAGTACATGAACACATTCTTAAAAATAATTAGGACACGCGGCGAGCGTGTCGTCTAGATCTGGGCCTGGTGGTTGTTGCCACCATGACTCATTGGAACTTCACGGAAATCTCACGGTAGGACTTCACTTGACTGCGGCGCAGAAGCCCCAACCCAATCCCCAATTCAACACTGCGAATCGACCACCGAGCAGCGCGATGGCGTATGCGGCGGAGCTCCCCTACGCCAACGATCCCAACCAGAAATCCAAACCCGCGGCCGCGGCGCCGGCGGCCCCCACCCGCCGCGTCCGTTGGGCCACCGTGGCGATTCTCGTCTTCCTGGGGCTCAACCTCGCGCTCTGCGTCCGCCGCGTCCGCGGCGACGGCCACGGCGCGGTCGCCTTCGTCGTCGTCTCCCACCTGAACCTGGCCCTGCTCCTCTGCGCGCTCCACCGCTTCGAGGTCGCGCCGCACGGGTCCCCCGCGCGCGGCCGCGCCAGGCTCGCCGTGTGGCTCCTCACCACCACGCTCACAGCCGCCTTCACCTGGAAGATCGGGGAGGTGATGCCACTGGGCCTCGCGGTCGTGGTATGGGTCTTGGCCGCCGCCACCGTCGGCGGTGGGTTCTACGCTCTGTTTCTCCATGATGATGACGATGAGAAGCGATCTGAATCTCTGATCATGCGAGACTGCGAGAGGGATGAGAGACATCTGTATGTTCTTGCTTCATAGATGGGTAAGTATAACAGTATAACACCAACTTCTCTGACACACTCTGATGAGCGTCCATACGATCGACAAATAAAAGTGCCATACTGTATCTATTAATATTGAGGGAGCCTAAGCCTATGAGAACTGCTATTACCTGATCTGATAGATGTTTCTGCATTTTGTTTGCGTCGCTTTCGCCATTTTGCATATAGACTCTTCCAACTTGAACAAATGCTTAGTTCTTGAAGGACAGAACACATTCTAGCCACAATATATTATTAATAATTTTTTATATGGTTCGTCCCAAATTATTCTATGCAAATCGCAACGTATCTGCAATATTTGGCTATTTGCATGTGAATGTAGCTCTGTGAACCTTGATATTTGCATGTGAGTGTAGCTCTGTGGATCCGGTGAGAATATCAATAAGTTGGCCACTTGTTGATGCTTTAGTATTTTGACCATCTATTTTTTCTCTAGACTTTGGTTTTGATATTCTTGGACCTATTAGAAAGCTTTTGTAAAATTCTCCAACTTGAACTTGATATATCATACCAATTCGATCAGCTGTAGAGTCATGAGACAACTCCAATTTCAACCATCTCTTTGTCCCGCCTTCACCTTTTGTTTCTTTCACTTGATCTTTAGTGGTACATTTACCATCCCTGAAACAATAGGTAAACTTTCAGCTATCTAGATTTTGCTGCTTTGAATAGCATATACTATGAGCTATCAGTAATGAAAGTTTATGTCAAATACTAGGGCTAGAGACAAACAGTGCTAGCTCCATCTGGGCATTGAAAAAAATATGCAGTAAGCAGCTTTCAGAACCAGTAGTACTAGTAGTGTCTGATTGATGAAACAAGCGTGATGGTGATGTTGCTAGAAAGCTGCCTTTTCTTTTTCCGGCCTAGAACATTTGTTAACTATCATGGTATCATACTCCACTACCGGATAGAGCATCTTTGCCAAGGGCCCAGGGCACTCGGCAAAGGCCTAAAAGCCCTCGGCAAAGGCTTTGCCGAGCGCCGCCCTCGGCAAAGAGCCCTCGGAAAAAAATTTAACGGCAAAGAGGCTCTTTGCCGAGGGCCAGTTGTTGGGCACTCGGCAAAGCATTTTCCGAGGGCCAACGGCGGTGCTCGGCAAAGAAAAGCAGCCGTCAACGGCGCTGCTCCGTTGACGGCGTCTTTGCCGAGTGCCGACAGTTTGGGCACTCGGCAAAGACATTTTTTATTTTTTTTCAAAAACTCTTTGCCGAGTGCCACGGCGGCAAGGCACTCGGCAAAGACATTTTTTATTTTTTTTAAAAAAACTCTTTGCCGAGTGCCTCCCCAGCTTGGCACTCGGCAAAGATTTTTTGCTTTTTTTTTAAAAAAAATCTTTGCCGAGTGCAATGTCCCGGCACTCGGCAAAGTTTTCCAGCTTTGCCGAGTGTCATGACCATTGCACTCGGCAAATCAACCGAAACTGCAATTTTTTTTTTGTTTTTTGCATTCTACTGACACAAACAGTTCAAATATATATCACATGTCACATATATATCACAAACATCACAATAATCACATATATATTACAACGAAACTATTTTCACACATTATATCACAACCACAACTCAAATAACAACATATCGCAACCACAAGTCAAATATCACAACCACAAGTCATAAATTCACAAACACAGTCCATCAAGTCAAAGCACAAGTCACAACCACAAGTGAAGCTCAAGTCGAAGCACATGACGAAGCACAACTCCTCAGAAAAGCGGCCTATGACACGATGGTTCATTCGGTGACGCATTAGCGGGGTTATTCGAACCCGCCGACGGAAGCTGCAAAAAGGATAAGAGGTTGCATGTGTGAGATTCATCTAGTAAGTTTCTATGTGAAGCATTGGTGTATGTCATAGCTAGTGCAAGCATGTAGTAAGTTTCTATGTTAAGCATCTAGTAAGTTTCTATGTCAAGCATCTAGTAAGTTTGTATGTCAACCATGGTTGTATGTCAAGGAAGCATCTAGTAAGAGTGAATTTTCATACTTACAGGAGTGGCTGTAGGAGTAGGCGGTGGAGGTGCTGCCAACGGCAAAGGTACACTCCCTTGCTGGACACTCCGCATGAAAGCCTCCATTTCTTGCATCCTCCTCTCCTGGGCCGCGAACGCTTCCCTTTGGGCCTGCAGTTGCGCGCTCTGAGCCTCGACCACGAGCTTCTGGGCCTGCAGCTCGGCCTGCAATACAAACTTCAATGTTTTAGTAATGCAAATGTAACTTAGGTGTGCAAAGATGAACGTACGACGAGTAAAACAGGACGTACCTCGAGAGCGTCGACCCGCTGCAGTGACGGACTAGGCCGTGGGCGTATGGGCTGGCTAGAGCTCGTGCTCCGTGCTCGGAGCACGTCGAGAGAGGGAACAGTGGTGGAGTCGATGGCGCCGTCTGCAATCCACAGCCGCCCATGCTGCTTGCCTCCTCCTAGCCTCATGATGGTATCTGCATCAATGGGCTTAGTGCGCACATTGTAATCTTCCCCATGGACCTCCCTCACCTTTGAGGTGTACTCTTGGACCTTAGTGTGCACGGTCGGGTCGGAGTACACCTCGCGCGGGGTAGACGGGTCGAAGGAGACAGAGGAAGACGCCTTGCCCATGTGGGACATAGCCCACGCAGAGAACTCCGAGACCTCCATGCCCGGGTGTGCAGCCTCCTGCGAGTAAGACGGCAAGATGGTGAGAAATAAGGCAGAACTCAGCGTCAAATAAGATAAAAGAAATCACTTACATATGCTTGTTTGTAGGCCGGGAGGCTGCGGCTGCCTTGATGGTGAGTAGCACCTCGCCTCAGCAGACGCTGGTCCCGCCGCCTCGCGTGGTTCTCAGCAAAGTCATTGGACAACCACCTGTCCACGATCATCTCCCAGCACAAGGAGTGGGATCGGCACCACCAGGGAACCACCTACAAGTCATCGATTATTTGACATAGAAAAAGATAAAATTAAACCGACTTAATCTCAAAACGAATCATTATTAATGTTTTTCGTCTACCTCAAGGTACTGGGCCCGGGACAGCTCCACCTGTCTTGCATCAGGCTTGCTGATGGACTGCTTCAACACCACGGCATAGTAGTCTCTGTGGGCCTGCACGCGCGCCTCGTGGTGCATGTCGGTGACGTACTTCCTACAGGAGACGGCAGCCGCCTGATCCGCCCGGGCCTCAAGTCCTTCTGGCTTGAAATACATCTGCATACAAAACCGATGTATCCATTCATTATTTTAATAAAAGACTTGCCCAATGAAGGCCGGGGTCCAACATTTCGTAGAAGGCCTTAGCGGCTTCCTCCATCTCCTCCTTCTCACGTCCTTCTGCGAAGTGAGCTTGGTGAGTGTCATCTAGCATGTCTGCTACTCCGGCATCATCATCAAAAGCCTCGAGGCGTGGTCTCACCACCTCCGCTCTTATACGATCTGCTTCACCATGGTGGATCCACCGGTGGTAGCCAGCCGTATAACCATTGTACACAAGATGTTTACCCATGGTCACCTTGTCTACCCTTATGTTGTTGTCACATTTGCTACAGGGACACCAAGGTTTAGAATGTCCTTTAGCTACACCCGAGCTCCATGCATGTTCCAAGAAAGCATCTGTCCCATTCACCCACTCAATGTCAAAGTCACTCCTGCTTCTCCGGCCCGTGTACATCCACTGACGGTCTTACATCCTTCCACATATACAGAACATAGTAATGTAACCATCAATTGCATTTACGCGGTGCTCCTACTCTCTAATAGGTGAGGATAGGTCCTAATCCCACCCGTGGATGCGTAGATGCGGTTAGTTTCCATGCTCCGCTCCCTATCCGAGACAGAATTTCGGCAGCACCTCCCCGCTGTTCTCCCAATGCACGTCCTGCAAGGGAGAGTGTGTATCCAGAGAACAACAGGGGTGATGCCGAAACACCATCTCGGACCGGAGCGGACCATGAAAACTAACTTATCTACGCATCCGCGGGCTGTCCAAAAAACGTGGACAATCCGAAACAGATACGGTCGCAGATATACAAAGATCTGTATACCTCCAACCGTATCTCTTTCGGACGGGAGACACCTAACTAGGTTACGTGACCAAAGACCACATACGGATAGAGGGGTTATACCTAGGGTGCCGGTGAGGTCAGGGTAGCGGGGCGGTGGAGAGTCGGTGCAGTGGCGAGTGAAAGTGCATGTAGCCCTTTAGTGGGTTTTGGATGATTGAATGACAACGTGATTAAAGAACTAACCTGTTTGCTAAGTGTGGACAGGTAATAGGTTATCTCACAGGTACTTAATGAAAGCCAAAATGATGTGTTATTATGTAAACAATCTAGTTCAAGCACAAGACAACAATGCAAATAGAATTCATGCAAAGGCTTATTTATTGTGGGATTTCCATGTTCTATGTGAAAGCAAACTTGTAAGAATTAATTAATGAGACATAAGAGATTGCATATGGATTGGTCTCATATTTGAAGCTTGCTAAATTGAAATGAAAAAGATAATAATACATATGAATAAATGATTCAACACAAGATGTGACTTAATGGCTTGAGATGGTGAAGATAGCAAGGAAAGGCTTCGAGGTACTAAGCAAGGGTGAAGGGCAAGCGACGGCTTGGCGGCCGAAGAACCTAGCTAGGGTGAAGAAGAAAGTACTTGCATTTAGTTGAGGTACTAATCAAGCTAAGATGGTCATATTGATGTGAAGGATCAAATCTATATTGGACAAGTTGACTAAAGTTACTTGATGCATTTGGAGTTATTCATATTTGATGAATGGAATCAAGTCACATGCTCAAGATGGCTATGCTCAAGTGAAAAGATCAATATTGACATGTTGGCACCCTCACTTGATGAAGATTGAAAGACACGGCATCAATTTAAAGAAGATCAACTCAAAAGGTTTAATTTCGTTTTTCTTTTGATCTTGAGTTAATAGGTATGCCGTACTATTAAGAGGGATGCAAGTTTAGGTGGTCTGAGGAAGATAGAGTGCTCAAGCATAATAATTAAATCAAAAGAGAGACACTCTAGCACTTCACGAGCACAAAGAATAATTTTCTGTGACTATCGGTGTCGGAAGTCCCGACGTAAGCCGGAACTCCCGACAGTCAGAAGTCATGACTCTTGCCGGAAGTGCTGACTCCCAGTCACTGCCTGTGCGATGACTGTGGACGTCGAAAGTCCCAACGTGAGTCGGAACTCCCAACAGTCGAAAGTCCCGACCCAAGCCGGGAGTCCCGGCATCGATGGTTCTACTGACATGCTGACTGTGCACGTCGGAAGTCCCGACGTTTGTCGGAAGTTCCGACCGTCGAAAGTCCCAACGTTCGTCGGAAGTTCCGACGCTGGCTGTCTCGAGTGGACTTTGACCTCGCATGAACAGTGTTTTCTTCATACGTCGGAAGTCCCAAGATCTGCGTCGGAACTCCCGACGTAGATCTGAACGGTTAGATTTTACCTTGGAGTATATATACCCGTCTCCTCCATTCTAACCGTTGCCCACTCATTTCATTGCAACAAACACTCGGCCAAAGCAGCCCCCAAGCATTCTAGGCTCGCCACTCTTCTCTCCTTTGCCTCCAACTTCAATTCCTAAAGGGTTTGAGTGATTGGAGAGTGGATTGAGTGAGAAAAACACTTTGAGCAAGCTTGAGCACATGATTTCTTCGTCAAGCCGGTTTGATTTGCATTTGTTACTCTTGGGGATTTTCCCCTAGCCGGCGAGGCGTCGCCCAAGAGCTTCCATCTTGTGGAAGAGCCTTGGGAAGTTTGTATTACCCTTGTTTTCTAGTGAAGAAACTCAAGTGACCTTTGTGGTATCCTTGAGTGAGGCAAGGAGGTGGAAGAGACTCCGACCAAAGTGGTCACCTCAACGAGGACGTAGGAGCTCCTTTGTGGGGCTGCCGAACCTCGGGATAAATTCTTGTCTCCCGCGTGCTTGTTGTTGTTGTGATTTGCTCGAATTTACATGTATTTGGTTATCTTCCTCTCTCTAGCTATTTCTTAGGGTTTGGGCCTCGATCTACGGAGTGGTGGCTTATCAACGTCAAGAGAGTGACCCAACACCTTACCTTACCACTAGGAAGTGGGTTTGTAAGTAATCGGCATCACAAAGTTCATTTTAGCACTTGTAGTTCATTTCCCGTAGGGGTCGGAAGTGCTGACAGTTTGCGTTGGAAGTTCTGACCCAAACTGTCAGGACTTCTGACACGTCGGAAGTTCTGACCCAAACGTCGGAACTTCTGACACGTCGGAAGTTCTGACCCAAACTGTCGGGACTTCCGACATTAACTGACTAGTGCATTTTGATTCAACTCTTTGGTTGCCGTTGTTTGGCTCCCTAGGTTTATCTAGTATCTTTTATATACTTTGTGGCTAACTTGTGAGGGGTTGTATTACTTTGATTTGGAGTTTCCATTGTGGAAACTCCTATTACTAATAGTTTCCTCTTTTAAAGGTGTTGATTTTTTAGAAACGCCTATTCACCCCCCTCTAGGCGACATCCTAGATCCTTTCAATTGGTAACAGAGCGAGGTTCTCACCTAAAGCTTCACCGCCGTGAGAAAAGGATGTCGATGCCTATCGAGTTGGAGCCGATGCTTCTCCAAAATGATGGTTCAAACTTTCTATCTTGGTCAATTCATGTACTCAATGCTTTTAGAGATATTAGTCCTCTTGTTGAGCATATTGTGTTTGCAAGCATACCTCTTCCTATAGTTGATTGGAGCAACTATAAGAATTTATCAAAAGAGGAAGAAATATGCGTGCAACTCAATGCTCAAGCTATTAATATCATTTTGAGTACATTGAGTGTAGAGGTTCAAGATGAGGCAATATTCAATGGACAACCACCTCCTGAGAGTGCTCATCTCATTTGGACCAAACTCGTTGAGGTATATGGAAAATCCAAATGCGATGATGCACTTGAGGTCGAGTCAATGGAAAATATGTCCATTATGTCTTCATGTGGCGAAGAAGCCTCACAAGACCTCAAGAGCGTCGAGCCAGAGCTAGAGATGCAAGCCGAGGCGACTGCGCTGTCTGCAAGCACATACCGGACATGTTCGGTATCCCTGCCAAACGTGTCTGGTATGGCTGAGGCAGCCGGACAGCAGGCAGTCTGTGATGATGAGGCTCAAGCTCGGTGGCGGCCAAGTGATGAGTCAACCTCAGTATCTCATGATACTCATCACTTGTGTCTCATGGCCAAGAAAAGCAAGAAGAAGGCTAGCAAGAAAGATCAAGCCAAGGAGATAGCACGAGTAGATGATCAAGAAGAGAGTGATATTGAAATTGAAGATAGCTACACTCTTGATCATCTAAGCAACAAAGACAAGCTCATTCTCATGAAGCTAGTTGAGAAGAATGATGAGCTAGAGGAAGAGAATGAGAAACAATAGCAATCACTTCAAAATCAAGAAAAGTTTCTCATCTCCAAATTGCAAGAGCTAAAGGCCATAAATGAGAGGTATGAAAAATTATCAATTGAGCATGCTTTAGTTACTAACTCCTCTTCTAGTGTTTCACAACTAGAGAAGGAAAACTTTGAGCTCAAGGCAAAATTAGATGAACTCTCAAGCAAATATAATGTGCTACAAGCAAACTATGTTCATCTCAAGTGCTCTCATGAAGAATTAGTAGAATCAAGCATCATGCTTGAGGTGGCTCATGAGGTTGTGATTACAACGGTAAAATCATCTCAACCTTCCACTCACACACTCACTTGTACACAATCTCAATTGAATATTTCTTGTGCTAATGAGTGTGCTTCTCAAGCAAGCCAATCTTCGATTGAGCAAAAATTTATAGAAAATGTAGAGCTTAAGGAAGAAGTGGAAAGGCTAAAAAATGATGTGATTCGATTGAAGGGTAAGGAGAGAGCACAACCTTCTCAAGATAACCGTGTTAACATGGTGAAGAAGCTTGAGAAGGGTTCAAACCTTGCTTCCTCCAAATTCCAACAAAAGAATCACATTTCAAGCAAGGCCAACACAACCAAGAGCAAGAAACATGAAAAAAGATTATGCTATGGTTGTGGAGTGAATGGACATGAGATTACCATGTGTCCACACAAGAGTTGGGCCGACAAGTGTGAAGTGGCCGATCAAACGGCCTCAAACAAGTTGGCCAACCAAAGGAAAAGTGATGGACAAAGCACTTATCTCATGTGCAAGAAGTTGGGGCATCCAACCAAGAAATGCCCAATGTACAAGGAGGCAAGAAAGGAAGCTCAAGTTGCAACAAGAAGATGCTATGGATGCAATGAGATGGGCCACAAGGTTGATGGATGTCCATACAAGCAAAACAAGCATAGAGCAAACAAAGGTCGCATATGCTATGCTTGTGGAAGAAAGGGGCATCTAAGCTATGATTGCCCAAATGGTAACATCCCTAAGCCGAACACATTTGTTTATGATAATATGCTTAGGAAGACCACAAATAGAATTAGCACTAGCAAGGTGATGTGTTCACCACAAACTAGTACTAAGGCCATTTGGGTGCCTAAGCACTTGTTGACTAACCCAAAAGGACCCAACAAGAGTTGGGTACCAAAATGTGCTTAGGTTGATAATGTAGATACTTGGTGGTGAGATGAAAGCTTCGGGATGGTTGAGCAAGCAAATTGAAAATATTCACTCAATCTATCAATCAATTCTTATCATAATCTCATATATGGCTGACCCGAAGATAAATCAATGACCATATCGTTTACTTCATCTCTACCATTGGTAACAAGTACCTAAAGACCTTATAGGAAAGCCACTTTGTGTTTAGTGCTCAATGGCTCACAAATAAGCATATTTGTGAAATAATTGGAAGTGACTAATTAGTTTTATTTAACCATTATCATATTTGCCATGTGATGCTTTTAATGGCTCTCTAGTAGAGCAATGCATTTGTTCAGATGCAGGCATACAAGAAGTACTAGAGCTAAAACGAAGAATCACAAGCAGCGCTTCAATTGTTTCTGTCCTGCGCCTACCAGACATGTCTGGTATGGCCAGGGTAGAAAGGAAAAGTGTTTATGTTCTTCACATGCCGGACGTGTCCGGTATGTCTACCGGACGTGTCTGGTATGGTAGGAACCAGAGCACTAATTGGGATGCAATTGAGGTTTGATCCATATGATTTCATATATCCTTAATTTGCTTAGAAGCTTGTGATCTATCAAACCTAAGTGGGTTGTGAGTATGTCTCAACGAAATTTAAATATGGCAAATTACTTTGTGTTGGTCAAAATAGAAAATTGACTCCCAAATTCTTAAAAGAATAAAGTGCCTGTTGAAAGTCATTCAAATTACTTATGGTACTTATTTAGGGGGAGCTCAGTTTCTATTTTGCACCATTGTGGACTAACAAATTTATCTAGTATTATTTGTAGTCCTTTGGATGAAAATTGATTTCATATATGGTATGATTATTTGACAAGTGAGGTCAACATGATGTTGTCATGCCATGTATTATCTCAGTGGTGATATTGTGGACTAACAAATTTATCTAGTATTATTTGTAGTCCTTTGGATGAAAATTGATTTCATATATGGTATGATTATTTGACAAGTGAGGTCAACATGATGTTGTCATGCCATGTATTATCTCAGTGGTGATATTGTGGGCTCAAGACAAAGGTATGTATTTACATACATGCATGGTAAGTGCATCTAAGGCCCTTTATATGCTAGTGTGTGCATTTGTGTGATATAGGATAGATGTTTTTCAAAATCTCTAACTAGCATGTGTAGGTGGTGTGGTTTTTGAAAAACATGTGGTTTTTGGGTCTTTGTGACATAGTCATGTCATATTGTGATTATTGCTACCCTTGGTTGATTATTTGCCTAATCACATGTGACATGGTTCTCTCAAGTCCATAAAAATCCCTATGTCCGTCTAAAATCTCTCTCAAGTTTTTGAAAATCATAATTTTGCTAAATATTCAAAAAAAAGAAAATCAATTCTTGGCTAATTCATGTCCCCTAAGTGAGAATCCTAAGCCTATTTCAATTGATGCAAATATTATGCCTATGAAGGTTTATTATTGTACCTTATTGGTTAGTATTGCAAAAATTCCGCTATTTATACTAAGGCTATGCCTAAGTATGTTGCGTCTAACATGAGAGGACCCAAACTAGTTTGGGTACCATCGAAAAGTGGATGATCGTTTATAGGTACCATGGCATTGGAGACTTGATTCAATGAAATTATTATTGTTCATCTTATGTTGAGTCAAGTATTAAAACCTAGTGCAATTCTATCCCAATGCCAAGTCAAAATTGAGTGAAGTCCATATGCTATCAACATACAAGTGTCATATTCAAGTTATGGGAATTTATTGATATATTTGAATGCCTGCAAATAAGTGGAGTTGAAGCTTGCAAAGATGATCATAAGCTATCAAGGTATATCTCTTGTTGATCAAAGTTTATTTGGGTGCATATGAGTTAATTGAATTGGATATATATGCATATGTTGCTTGCTATGAGATGTTTGAATGGATTAAATGCTTAAGTAATCAAGTTTGAAGTTGGTTTGATTGGATATGTTCATAAGATTTCTTCTAGTAAGTGGTTTGAATGGACATGTGTCTTGTGAGAGTATTCAAACAAGTTGATTTCAAGTTTGGTTCAATTTGAAGAAAAATAGCTCAATTATTGAAATCTGTCCAATATTGAAAATCTGAGCTAGCAATGATCATTGACATGTTTGAGCAACCAAATCTATTTGTATTGGCTTGAAATTTGGCCTGCATGCTCTACACTTATGGTATTAGTTGCTGTGCAAATTTTATGAGATTTGGATAAGTGATACTTCGGATTTGGAGTAGATCTTGTCAGCTATAGTGCAGCAGTTTTCAGCATGTAGCAGTGTGGAAAGATATGAAATCTGGTAGCAATATAGAAGTCAAAAGAAGCTAAAATTTTTACAGCTACTAGAAGGCTTAGTGTGTCACATCTTCACCAAATTTTGTGGTTTTTGGATATGTACTTTGGGAGATATGATTTATTCTTTGAAGAGTACAGAATCTGCTAGGAAAGTGACAATTATTGGATTGATCAAAAGTCACTTAGATTCAAAGGTCCTCAAATTAGAATCATATCTATAAGTGATTGAGGTACCTATGTTTTGGTTTTGGTTTGAGATAGAAGCATGACAAATGATGAGTACAAGACAATTTGTTTGAAGAGTGTATCTGGTACACATTTGGTACTCAAGCTAGAGATCAAGACCAAGATCAAGATGAAGATAAAGTTTAAGTTCTAGTGATAATTGAAGATCTTTTGATAGAAACAAAAGGACTTAAACAAGTAGAAAGAAAATGACTTAAAGAAGGATTCAAAGTTATTCATCAAATTAAGTCCAACAATATGGATCAATCAAATAAAATCTTTCAAGTGGATCAAGTGGTTTCCTTTCAAGTTATTTCAAGTGAGTATCAAGGATGGTTCTTTGGACAGAGGTCACTTCGCTCTAGGCTTGGATGGCTAAAATTGAAGTGGTAATCTAAAGGGACATTTGAGGTACTTGGTTGAAGAAAATCAAGAGATTGGTCTAGAAAGCAAGCAACACCCAAAAGAGAACAAGTCATGAAATTGCAAGTGGTATCATGAAATTTCAAGTGGTATTACAAGTGGTGCATCTTTTAGTTCTCTCAAGCAAGCAATGATCAAAGAAGAAGCAAGCTAACCACAATAAGAAGAGTGCACTTGATCATTAGTGATTCTCAATTCATATGGGTGAAGAATAGGAATTCAAAGAATTGGCATCTATTGGTCTTCACTAAGCTTATAATTGGACTTCATGGTGTTATTAGAGAAATGAATTGAAATCTATATGACTATCTTCCTCTCCAATATAGCAAAGGTATCATTGTATTGTGCATGATCATTTTTCATCCATTACTAGTATGCGGTTAGTGCATATAGTACATGCTTATAGGATCATGCATTACAAATGAAAATTTTTAGATTCATAGACTACCACTATTGCTTGAATGATTATATAATCTAGTGGTTAGTGTATGAGTTTGTTCATGAGCTAGTAAACCCATGTATTTGATCTATTTTGAATTGCAAACAAGTGACAAGTACAACCTCTTTAAGATGACAAAGGGGGAGAGTTTAATACAAAGGGAGAGATTAGTACAAAGTTTGAACCTTAAGCATTCTTTGTGCTTTGTATGACAGCTTGTAGCCCCTTTGTCCTTAGTATGTCATTGTTGGACCTTTGTGGTGATAGATGACAAAGGGGGAGAGAGACTGATTAAAGCTTCAGGATAGTCTCATTTGCTTATCTTTGTACCTGAAGATATGTACTGCAGGCTGTCGTTTCTTATTTTTGAGCTTCATTGATGTATCTTGGATTTGAGATAGATTGTATCATGTGAGAGATGAGACTCACTTATGCTTTATCTATGTATTTCTTGAGATATGATCTTTTTTATATATCGGTGGTTTCTGGACTTGAGAAAATGTGTAATGAGTGCTATGTGTGAATTACATGTGTTATATTTATTTTCATAAGGACTATGCATGCTAGAATGAAAATATTTGATGTGATGCCTTTATATTTATTCTTGTGTGATATATCTTGTCATATGCATCACGGTTTAACTTTGTCACACACATGCACCCCACGGATGCAATGATTTAGGGGGAGTCTCCTATATGTTTTAGTATGTGCAATTGACATTTGAGGTCATTTTGTGAATTCTAATCATAAGCACATATTAAGGGGGGGCCTCTCATAAATCATTAAACCCAAAAGTTTAAATGTTTATATCATTTTGTAAGCTTTAATCAAGTTGTCATCAATCACCAAAAAGGGGGAGATTGAAAGTGCATGTAGCCATTTAGTAGGTTTTGGATGATTAAATGACAACGTGATTAAAGAACTAACCTGTTTGCTAAGTGTGGACAGGTAATAGGTTATCTCACAGGTACTTAATGAAAGCCAAAATGATGTGTTATTGTGTAAACAATCTAGTTCAAGCACAAGACAACAATGCAAATAGAATTCATGCAAAGGCTTATTTATTGTGGGATTTCCATGTTCTATGTGAAAGCAAGCTTGTAAGAATTAATTAATGAGACATAAGGGATTGCATATGGATTGGTCTCATATTTGAAGCTTGCTAAATTGAAATGAAAAAGATAATAATACATATGAATAAATGATTCAACACAAGATGTGACTTAATGGCTTGAGATGGTGAAGATAGCAAGGAAAGGCTTTGAGGTACTAAGCAAGGGTGAAGGGCAAGCGATGGCTTGGCGGCCGAAAAACCTAGCTAGGGTGAAGAAGAAAGTACTTGCATTTAGTTGAGGTACTAATCAAGCTAAGATGGTCATATTGATGTGAAGGATCAAATCTATATTGGACAAGTTGACTAAAGTGACTTGATGCATTTGGAGTTATTCATATTTGATGAATGGAATCAAGTCACATGCTCAAGATGGCTATGCTCAAGTGAAAAGATCAATATTGACATGTTGGCACCCTCACTTGATGAAGATTGAAAGACACGGCATCAATTTAAAGAAGATCAACTCAAAAGGTTTAATTTCGTTTTTCTTTTAATCTTGAGTTAATAGGTATGCCGTACTATTAAGAGGGATGCAAGTTTAGGTGGTCTGAGGAAGATAGAGTGCTCAAGCATAATAATTAAATCAAAAGAGAGACACTCTAGCACTTCACGAGCACAAAGAATAATTTTCTGTGACTGTCGATGTCGGAAGTCCCGACGTAAGCCGGAACTCCCGACAGTCGGAAGTCATGACTCTTGCCGGAAGTGCTGACTCCCAGTCACTGCCTGTGCGATGACTGTGGACGTCGAAAGTCCCAACGTGAGTCGGAACTCCCGACAGTCGGAAGTCCTGACCCAAGCCGGGAGTCCCGGCATCGATGGTTCTACTGACATGCTGACTGTGCACGTCGGAAGTCCCGACGTTTGTCAGAAGTTCCGACCGTCGAAAGTCCCAACGTTCGTCGGAAGTTCCGACGCTGGCTGTCTCGAGTGGACTTTGACCTCACATGAACAGTGTTTTCTTCATACGTCGGAAGTCCCAAGATCTGCGTCGGAACTCCCGACGTAGATCTGAACGGTTAGATTTTACCTTGGAGTATATATACCCGTCTCCTCCATTCTAACCGTTGCCCACTCATTTCATTGCAACAAACACTCGGCCAAAGCAGCCCCCAAGCATTCTAGGCTCGCCACTCTTCTCTCCTTTGCCTCCAACTTCAATTCCTAAAGGGTTTGAGTGATTGGAGAGTGGATTGAGTGAGAAAAACACTTTGAGCAAGCTTGAGCACATGATTTCTTCGTCAAGCCGGTTTGATTTGCATTTGTTACTCTTGGGGATTTTCCCCTAGCCGGCGAGGCGTCGCCCAAGAGCTTCCATCTTGTGGAAGAGCCTTGGGAAGTTTGTATTACCCTTGTTTTCTAGTGAAGAAACTCAAGTGACCTTTGTGGTATCCTTGAGTGAGGCAAGGAGGTGGAAGAGACTTCGACCAAAGTGGTCACCTCAACAACGAGGACGTAGGAGCTCCTTTGTGGGGCTGTCGAACCTCGGGATAAATTCTTGTCTCCCGCGTGCTTGTTGTTGTTGTGATTTGCTCGAATTTACATGTATTTGGTTATCTTCCTCTCTCTAGCTATTTCTTAGGGTTTGGGCCTCGATCTACGGAGTGGTGGCTTATCAACGTCAAGAGAGTGACCCAACACCTTACCTTACCACTAGGAAGTGGGTTTGTAAGTTATCGGCATCACAAAGTTCATTTTAGCACTTGTAGTTCATTTCCCGTAGGGGTCGGAAGTGCTGATAGTTTGCGTTGGAAGTTCTGACCCAAACTGTCAGGACTTCTGACACGTCGGAAGTTCTGACCCAAACGTCGGGACTTCTGACACGTCGGAAGTTCTGACCCAAACTGTCGGAACTTCCGACATTAACTGACTAGTGCATTTTGATTCAACTCTTTGGTTGCCGTTGTTTGGCTCCCTAGGTTTATCTAGTATCTTTTATATACTTTGTGGCTAACTTGTGAGGGGTTGTATTACTTTGATTTGGAGTTTCCATTGTGGAAACTCCTATTACTAATAGTTTCCGCTTTTAAAGGTGTTGATTTTTTAGAAATGCCTATTCACCCCCCTCTAGGCGACATCCTAGATCCTTTCAGCGAGTCGACGCGGTGCAGGAAGACCCGCAGCACCGACGAAGACGATCGGGGTCACCGAGTCCCTCCCACAGGTCCTCCTGCAAAAAAGGGCAAAAATGGTTAGTGTCGACTCAAAATTTTGGCAGCACCTCCCCTGCACGGGGAGGTTCCCAAAACTTGAAAAAAACATGGCACAAAGGCCAACAACCACATATATACCAAACATGGGCACGAAGGCCAACAACCACCAATATATCAAGAGGAGCCATGCATTTTAGTTCTCTTTCCATTCAGATGAAAGTATTGAAGTAGTACAACAACAATTACTACTAACCCTACAACTACTACTAAAACTACTACTAACAACTACTTAACTACTAACAGTACTAATACTAAGAACTACTTAACTATTAACAACTACTACTACTAACCACTACTACTTACTAACTACTACTATTTACTAACTACTACTACTACTAACCCTACAACTAACACTACTAACTAATACTACTAACCACTACTACTTACTAACTACTACTATTTACTAACTACTACTACTACTAACCCTACAACTAACACTACTAACTACTACTACTAACACTACAACTAACTACTACTAACTACTAACTACTAACTACTACTACTACTACTAACCCTACAAGGGTAGGGCTTACCTTGGCGGCAAGAACGACAAGAGCGAGGGCCGACGACGACGGCGGGGATGACCGCAGCAGCGCGAGGATCAACGGGCGGTCGGAACGAAGCGAGGATCGACGGGCGGTCGGGTCGGCACCTTCCTCTTCTTCCTCCTCCCCTTTCTCTTTCTTCCTCTTCCTCCTCCCCCTTCTCTTTCTTCCTCCTCCCCCTTCTCTTTCTTCCTCTTGCTCCTCTCCTTCTCCCTCTGCTGGCCGGCCGCAGGGGCGCGGGCGCGGGGCGTGGGAAAGCCGGGGCGGCGGGCGCGGGGCTGCTGGGCCGCCGGGGCCGGGCGAGAGCGCCGGCCGGGCGCCGGCGAGCTCGGGGCGCGGCGCAGGGCCGCCGGGGCGGGGGCGTGGGGCCGCCGGGGCTGGACAGGGGCGCCGGGGCGGGACGGGGGCGCCGGGCCGGGCCCGGCAGGAGCTCGCCGGCCGGAGGGGGACGACGGCGGGGGCGGCGCGGGCGGCGGCGGCGCGGCAGGGACGCGGGGGCGCGGGTGGGAGAGAGGAGGGGGTCGGTTGGGCCGGCCCGTTGTGGGCCTTTAGGTTAGAAGCTTTGCCGAGTGCCGGGCCCAGCGGCACTCGGCAAAGTTTTTTACAATTTTTTTAAAAAAAATCCTTTGCCGAGCGCCCTGTGACCTGGCGCTCGGCAAAGACAGTCTTTGCCGAGTGTCAATGTTGGCACTCGGCAAATTAAAAAAAAAATTTGTTTTTTTCTCCCCATTTTTTCCTGGGCCTTGCTACAGTAATTGAAACTCCATTTCAAAATTTGGGACAATTTTGAGTTTTTTTACTATATTTCCTTAATTATTTTTGTTTCATTGATTTTTTTTCGACTATTTCAAATTTGAACTGCATGTACATGAAATAATGGAATTTGGTCATTCAAAAAATGGTATTCATGATGTTTGGCGTATAGTCATTCAAAGTTGTGACGTCGGATGCCTAAAAGCCAAACATCTCCACTTGTGATCAAATTCCATTATTTCATGTACATGCAGTTCAAATTTGAAATAGTCGAAAAAATTCAACGAAACAAAAATAATTAAGGAAATATAGTAAAAAAACTCAAAATTGTCCCAAATTTTGAAATGGAGTTTCAATTACTGTAGCAAGGCCCAGGAAAAAATGGAGAGAAAAAAAAAACAAATTTTTTTTTTAATTTGCCGAGTGCCAACCTTGACACTCGACAAAGACTGTCTTTGCCGAGCGCCAGGTCACAGGGCGCTCGGCAAAGGATTTTTAAAAAAAAATGCAAAAACGGTTAAAAAGTCTTTGCCGAGGGCCTAACGGTGATGCCCTCGGCAAAGATTGACGGTAGAAGACGGACATCGTGTCAGGCGGTGTTGCCGAGGGCCGGCCCTTTGCCGAGGGTTTAGCCCTCGGCAAATAATTATTGTTGCCGTGTGCTTGTCTTTGCCGAGGGTCTGGCCCTTGGCAAAGAGTCTTTGCCGAGGGCTGTTCTTTGCCGAGGGTCAGGCCCTCGGCAAAGACTCTTTGCCGAGTGCCCGATTATTTGCCCTCGGCAAAGGGACAGGCCCTCGACAAAGATGCTCTGTCCGGTAGTGCTCGTTGCTTTACTGCTGAGACTAATCAAAATACCTGCGCGTCCACCAGCTTAGCATTTTCACTTTTCAATCATACTGACATACTGCCCATCAGCTATGCTTTCTTGTGTCCTTCATTTTGGCACATGGATTTTATTCATAAGTTTTGTCATTTCATTTTGACACTTCCGTTAATCTGAAACAATTGTTGACCGTGGCATGATATTGTTCTAAATATTTTTCTAATACACAGTAGTACTAATGCCAGTAGTAAGCTTTATGATACTTATCACCAGACAGCAGCAGTAGCAGCATTTGCGATGGTATCGCTTCTGCAGTGTTTGCTTGCTGCTGTACCAGATGTCCAGATGCATGCATGTGACACTGCTAGTCTATGTATCCTTCAGTTTCAGTTTATGATATAAAACTTGGATCTGAAACTATGGGACATCTTTCTGTATTGTTTTCTTTCCTGGTAACTAAACAAAATTTCATTTTTCAGATCAAGATCTGGAACTTGAAGAGGGCTAGCAGTAGCAGTAGCAGGTATGTTGTGAACCAACCTTTTCCTAGTATGTTCTTGTAGCTGAAATTGTCTGAACTGCTGGACGGATCCTACGTGCATTCAGTTTACATTTCACTGTTTCACTGTGCATACATTTAGCAATGGGTTTCTTTTTCTTTCAGAGACTATAGCTAGCTTTGTCTTTTGTATTTGTGCGTGCATTCCAGTTGGGATGATTAACTCAGGGACGCTTTACACATATTCGTGGTGATGATTCAGTTGGGCAGTGGGCACACTGCATTCCAGTGCAACCCTAAGCTGTGACATAGTTCTGCAATGCTTCTTTATTATTTCTTTAGTTTTTTTTGGTTAAGGTATGAGGTGTAGCGATACAGTATATCTACTAACATTATTGTCTTTTGCAATGCTCATTTTCATGATCCTAACATTATTGTCTTCTGAGTAGTTTTATGTTACTATCAGCTTCTTATGGTTATAGTATTCTCAATGATCAACAAAAATATGGCCTTCGGAGCACAGGATTGAGCTGCCTTAAGTAGTACTGCCTTCAGTCCTAAACCAAAGTATAGAAAGTGACACATGAAATTGAGCTGTTAAAAACAAACAAAATATGTAAATCTAATTGACTTATATGCAGGCTGTGAGGTTCTTGCTAGCTAGCTAGCTAGCTGTGAGGTTCTATTGTTCCTTCCTCTGATGAATACTCAGATCCACCAAGTGTTTCTATGGGTCATCTTGCTGTGTTCTTTTTTCTCCCAAAATTTTTGTTCAGTTCAAATGAATCTCCATTCTCCCAAAAATTACTTGTTAGTACTTAGTTCTAGTTGCTACTTGACTTCTTTAGCAATCTTATGTTGGTCGATTGAGCAATCTTGATTTTTTGGAGCAAGTAGTTAGTAAGGAACAGTGAAATAGTTACTATTGTTCATCTTTTTACCCAAGAGCTCAAGAGTTTCCATGTTGCCAATAGTGATTTGTGCATAGAGTACGGAGTATAGTGTTATTGATATTCACACTTGTGCAGAACCTGAGTTGTGTCAAGCAAAAGCTAACAGGATATACTTTATTGTTATTTTACAGATTACAGATGCCAAGAAGAGTATCGCTTTTGTTAAAAGTGCATCTGCTTCCTAGGTGACGGCATCACCAAGCAAAATCCATCAGCATCTGTAAATAAAATCAAGCTAATAAATAACTTAGGTCGCCATGCATTCTATCCATTCTGTAGACTGTAGTTCTCCTTTTGTTATCCTGATGACCACTCTGTAAAGTAACATGTAGACTTGTTCTCCTGATTTGGAACTAGTTCTCCTGATGAGCACTCTGGCAGGCAGCCTTGTCATGTTTACTGTGCTACTTAATTTAGACTTTTTCGGAACTAATTTTAAATCTAACACTTTCGGGTTTTTTAAACTAACACTTTTGGCCGCGCCTATTGTCCTGGCGCGGCCAAATGTCTGTGTCGCGCCATGCATGGTGGCGCAGCAGAGGGCTGACGTGGCGGTGACCAGAAGCGCTGACCGCTGACGTGGTAGGGCTCTGCCGCGCCACCGATCTTGGCGCGGCAGTGCCGCGTCCTGATCCATGGCACGGCAAAGCCAGGTATAACCTCCGCCGCGGCCCACGTGCCCGAGCAGTCGCCGTTCTCCGAGCAGCACAGCAAGGCAGCCTGGCCGCCACGCCCGCCTTCGCCCGCGCCTGCCCGCCGCCGTGCATGTCGTCGGCCGCGGCCACATCCGCCCACGCCAGCCATCCCGCCCGCGCCAGCAAGCCAGCCGCGTCCGCCCGCCCGCGCCAGCCAGGCCGCCGACCGTCGGGTGCGGCCGCCGCGCCCGCACGCCGGCGCGCCTCTCCCTCCGGCCAGAACCTCCGGTCACGCACGACGGCTGCCCTGCGCCCGCGCCTCCCGGCCCAGTCTTGCACTCTGCAACGAGGTACTCCACTAATATAGTTAGCACAGTTAATAAAGTTAGTAAAATTATTAAAGTATAGTTAGTAAAGTTAGTTAGTTTAGTTAGTATACGTAATATAATAAGTTAGTATAGGTAGTAAAGTTAGGTAGTTTAGTTAGTACAGTTATAGTATGCCTTGTATAGATGTTAATATTTGATTAGTTAGTATAGTTATAGTTAGAAAATATATTAATGTTAGTATGGACATTACGTACGATGATTTCGACGACTTAACGAAGTTTCTTGAAATGCTTCTGCAGATGGATTGTTGTGTTAGAGTTTTGTACGGAGGAAGTGTTAGGAGAGAGGATGGTATGTTTGAGGATATGAAAGAAGAATTAGAATGGTTTGATGAACCTCCTAGCTTCAACGACCATTGTGTCCGTTTGAATATAAAGTTTGGCGGTGATTTCACACTAAAGGGGAGGTTTGATACTGGAAAGACTAGAGCACACTATGTCCTCATGCCCTTGCGTGACCCTACTCACTGGTCCCGCTACACTAGGGTTCTCCAAGGTTTTAATGTGCCCATGGCTGAGGTGGTGGTGGAGAATACAGGATGCATGGTGTTCAGGACGGCTCGTCATTGATGATTTTGGAGGTAATAAAAAAGAATTAGGGGTCGAAGGGGAAGCAACTCAGGATAACATGGATTTGGACGGTCAGTTGACGCAGGAGCAGTTTTATTCAACTGCAGTAGGCTGTATAAGTAATGACTTCGATGTGAATGAGTTCGAACGGGAAGAGGAGCAGGAGGAGGAGGACAGGATCGGTGATGTAGTTAGTAGTGATTCAGACGCTTCTGATGATGACCAAGGAGGTATAGATGCTATGGCAACAACGACTGATGCCATGCCAGTACCGGTACATACTATGCCATTACCAGTACCAACTGAGGTTTTGCAAGGTGTCCATGCTCAGGGTAGACTATGTTGTGTACCACCATAGACCGTACACCGTCACTCATTCGGACCAAGAGTTGATGTACCACTTGATATGCAAAAACGGTTGTCTGTGGAGGTTAAATGCACGATCGTCATATTTTAGCCGGTTCAAGGTCCAACACGTGGGGTGCACTTGTACGCATGCATCATTCTTTAGCCGTTAGAAAGGCGTCTCAGGTCCAGCTTTCCGACTCGCGCACACATTATTTGAGGCTGGGTTGGCATGCATGACCGATCGTCTTTTTTTGCGAGGAGAAAACATGGCTGGTCACTAGTCTGATCGAGCGTCCGGAGTTCTGAATATAAGTTGGATAGGCGAAAGGGCATTCATGGGTAAGTGCATAGATGCACCGTAGGTTTTATTAATTAGCAGAGTGTATAATGTGACACCGCGTAGGCCGCTAAAAAAACATCGGGTCAAAATTTTGATCCGTGCCCACCCGGTGAACACGTTGGGCTGGTTGGGTCAGACTATTGCTTATAAGTTCTTCGTTAGATTAGATTTTCCTATGTTTGCATGGTCAGGCTTTTTTTTCTGGGTTAGATTATTAGATCGAGTATCGGTCGAAAACTATGATCTGAGTCCATCGATGTTCTGGTTGAGTTAGGTCTTTTTTTGGGACTAATCGGATTAATTAGATTGGTCGGGTCGAGTTTACTTCAACAAGAGCCTTTTTGAATCTTGGTCACTGCATGCATTTCAAAGCACTACAGAGGAAAATAATGCTGGGTCTTTCAAAAAGCAAAGCTTATTTTTTTTCCTTCTTCTTTTATGTAGGTTTCAAATAAATGCGTGCCCTGTCAGTGTCAGCCATACCA
Organism: Miscanthus floridulus; assembly: GCF_019320115.1. Taxonomy (NCBI): domain Eukaryota; kingdom Viridiplantae; phylum Streptophyta; class Magnoliopsida; order Poales; family Poaceae; genus Miscanthus; species Miscanthus floridulus. The sequence goes on from NC_089597.1 coordinate 18,230,440, forward strand.
CAGTATATACATACCCTTTCAAATAAATGTTGCTTTTATTTCCACGACGTGTGCGTTATGATCTTCCGTGCACTGGAGGAGATTTTTTTTTTTAACTTCCCTGCACTTGCCGTGACGTCCGATCCTAGGCGTGGACGGATGAAGACATGAAGTCGTCGATCGTACTTCCATTCCAAGTCATATATGTCAATCGGAATCGAGTCAGTAAAGGAAGTAGTGCGAATCCTGTGGGTATCTGGGGCATTGCGGCCTTGAGCGTCTTGGGTCTACTCTACGTGCTCATCTTTCACTAGCCTACTAGGGCAAGAGGGAAGCGATCTCACCTGATCTGATTAGTGCAACAGGAAGTAGTATGATGCTCTTGTTCTACACGCAAGTCGTAGTATGATGATGATGCTTGGTGCGTTCTGTCTGGTTTAATTCTCTGATGCTAGATGCTGTTTTTGCTGTATGTTTGTGGCCTATATATGCCTATAAAACCACTGATACGTTTGGGCATTGTGAGCCGTGTGGAAGATAGAATATCTGTTGTGCTGGACCTAGCCATCGTCGGAGCCAATGCACCTGGAAATCATGTGAAATTTCACCTGAAATTAGTAGCACCCTGATGATGAAATTCAGTGTTCTGACTGAATTGCTTTGCATTGGTACGTACTTTCGCCTGAGTTTACTCATCATTCATGTGCGTGCTGATTCAGGTAGCGGTCGACCGAGCCTGCTCTTGTTTTACTAGCAGAACCAATCTAATGATCTGACTGGTGTGCACTGTTGGCAGACACACAGCTGGTACAATGCTTGATGATGCATGCACCCTGTCTCTGCTTAACTAATTTCACCTGAACTTAGTCGTCACCTTTGATCAATAACTTGTTGTTTCGTCCAGTTATCCACATATGTTGTGGTCATATACCTGATGAAATCCAGTGTTGCCGTCCAGTTGCATCGTGTTGGTATCACCGGAATTTACTTGTCCTATTCATTTGGTGAGTGTAAAATTCCAATCTGACTATAGATTAGTTTTTATGTGGTTAAAAAGTCATATTATAAAGTCAAGATAGTAGAAAGCTAAGGATCCCTGGTACAACCTGAGAGCTTAATTCTTTAATCAATTCAAGTTCAAGTTGCTATACTCCATTAGTAATTACGAATCAAAGCATGCATTTGTAATTTTGTGTTGCACCTTCCTGCTGTGCTCTTCAGTCACCAACAACACTTTGCTGGTTGTTGATTCTGACTGCTTTTATTTAGCAGACCAAATGCATGAGGAAATTTCTCCATCTTGTTATATATGTACATTTGGTCGCTCACAACTCCACCGGGGATGAAATCCACTCTCCAAGTCATATATATATGTGTCGTCTGTGCTATCTGAAATACTGAATGTTGTACTTGCTTGGTTGCCTCGATCTTAAGCAAAGTTTGTAACGTGTCAGCTTCCTGAGATGGTTACACGATATCTTGAACTCAATCTTATTGTTTTATTTATATGTATCTATATATCATCCGTGTGGTGGGTCTCATTTGAACAAGGAGACGGCGTGGAGTATCTTAACAACATTGTATTATATTCCTACCTTTATACTCCCTCCGTTTTTTTACATGCTGTATAAGATTTCTTCTAAGTCAAACATTCCTATATTTGATCATCATTTTTCTTAAAAAAATATATACTTTCATAAAACGTAAATTATATATTCTAAAAGTACTTCTTACAGTAGACCTAAACCATAAATCTTATGTTATTGATCGATCTATATAAAACCTTTTGAAATTAATAATGAAAGGTACAAATATTTGACTTAGACTAAAGCTAATATAACATGTAAAAAAAATAAAGGGAGTAGTTGCGGGTTCAAAGTGTAACGTGTGATTTCAGTCGTGCCGACGATTTGTTCTAAGTCAAACATTTCTATATTTGATCATCATTTTTTTAGAAAATTATATACTTTTATAGCACATGAATTATATATTCTGAAAGTATTTCTTACAGTAGACCTAAAAATATAAATCTTATGTTATTAATCTATATAAAACCTTTTGAAATTAATAATGAAAGATAAAAATATTTAATTTAGATTAAAGCTATTATAACATGTAAAAAACGCTAATGCACCTTTTAGAGCGCCCGTAGCGTCGGACGCTCACGCGCTCCATTTTGGACTTGGGCCATGAGCGTAGAGCGCAAGACGGGATCAACCTCGTTGTCGGGGGTCGCAGCTTGCTAGCGGTGTGCCTCTCGACATCGGCCACCAGCTGCCGTATCCTCAACTCCATTGAGCCCTTCCACTCTCGGAGCTCGTCCTCGCCGCCTTCCACCGTGGCGTCCACCTGCAGGTAGCTCCTGTGCGCCCGAAAGAAGTGGAACGGCCGGAACAACGTGTCCCAGCTGGCTCCTGGCAGGCCTGGTGGCCGGCGTGGATCTACTCCGCGATGACCCGTTGTGTGGGCTCTGTGACGTTGTAGGTGCACTTCATGCAGGGGTACACACGTGACGACGGGCATGAGGTGTGCGTCCAGTCGTGCGTGTTCCAGCGGCCATCCCAGATAGGGAGGCCGAGCTCGGCGTCGTGCTCGATGTCGCGCATTATCAACATGACCTACAAATCTTGCGACTTATGTTTTTCGGTGTTGCATATATTGTTCCTCCATGCTGCAAACGGACGAGCGATCTGCATGCAACATACCCCGATGTTGTGGCTGGAATCGGATCTCATGAGATCGAATACTAAGCCATTATTTTCATTATATTTTTTTTATGTTGCAAAAGATATTTTTCGAGGTTGCAGACATTGTTTCTCCATGTTGTGACGGACTGATGATGTTGTTTATGATGTGTGCAACATCAACATATGTTGCAGGGGAGTTGAGCAGATGACGTCTGCGCTCGGATGGCAGGAGTACGTTCGGCTGCTGACTGGTGACCGGGATGGTGTTGATGTTGCATAAGATATTTTTTGATGTTGCAGATATTGGTTGTCCATGTTGTGACGGACCGGTGATGTTGCATGCAACCCTAGGTGATGTGGCGAGCGTCCAACAGCCAGCGTACAGATTGGACGTCCGGGCGCTAGTAGCGCCGTCGAAAAAATGGAAGGAGTAGTTCCGGGTTCAAGATGTCATGTGTGACTTCAGTCGTGCTGAAGGAAGCAAACAAAGTTGGCCTTGTTGGAGAAGTAGGGCTCCGTACCGTAAGATCTCGCAACGATCGTGTCATGTCCCACCCGTGGCGTACCACCACCTCGCCTATCTCATTTGTGTGCCGCCGGCCTTCCTCGCCTCCACGCCCCAGCTCGATATCCTCCCTCCGTGCGTGGCTCTTCGCCTCGCACCCCCCCCCCCCCTCAAAGCCTCACCGCCTCGCCAGGCAATGTGGCCGTCGGCTCCATCTCCGACGAAGCCACTCCTTCTCGAGCTCCGGTTTTCCTCGACATCCTACTTCGACAGCGAGGCCTGACCTGCTCCGGACACCGGCTCCCCCGGCCCTTCCCCCTTCTACCGGACGTCCCCATGCCTGCTAACCACGTCACCCGCCCCTACACTGGACCAAGATGTTAGCAAGTAAGAGGGGTGCTGATGGTCACTACGTCAAATATGGTTTTTAGGGGTGGCTAATAAGCATTTATAGGGGCGGTTCAGCCAGCCGCCCCTACCATACAATCTCTACAAATCATGCATTTGTAGGGGCGGTTCTCAGACCGCTCCTACAAATCGATTTGTAGGGGCGGTTGGTACTTAGCCGCCCCTACAAATCGATTTATAGGGGCGGTCTAGGAACACCAGCTGCCCCTATAAATCGATTTGTAGGGGCGACTACAGTACCAAACGCCCCTACAAATCATTTTTCCACCAAAAAAAATTTAAATTTACAATTCAAATTCGACCAGAACATATATTTTTCATGCACAACTCCATCATGACTTATCTGTGTCTGAACTTGTACATGTAGGATGGGCGTTGGTCAGGCTTGATAAGCAAATCTGAGACAAGTTTTCAGATGCTTTGCGAAGACTAAAAATGAATGTAGTCAAGTACTCAACTAGATCTAATAGCTACACATTAGGAAAAAATAATACTATGAGCTCTTATTCTTCTCCAGACACACCTGCTACCCGACCACAGACAGCTCTATCGACATTATAGATTTGAAACGCCTTGGAAACTTCCTTCTCATTCTCAATCGCATCAGCTATCTGCAAATTAGATAATATAAATAATGGTGCTCCAAGCAGATAAAACTTGAGTTCCTAGCAACCGCACTTCATTTTAGACAGGTTAAGGCTGTGCATGGACCATAAATACAGTTCTAGTTTCATGAACATGGAATGATGAGTTGCTTTGATTGATGATACTGGAAAATCAGGTTTAGTGGACAACCATTAGTCAAGTTAGTCCATGTAACTAAGAGAACTTATCAAAAACACTACCTCAGGATCTGCAAGGATTGTCTCATCAAGAACAGGGCCATTAGTGTGGACGTCCTGGCTCCTAATCTGGGAGCTGCTCCATTCGGGCAATCCAGCATTCTGATGTAAAAACCATTGATTTAAATAGAAAGCACATGGAAGATATGCTAATGCTTCAAATAATAATGGCTGCTAATACATACTGATAAGAGGTATCCAAGATCGATGTGCTGCGTTCTCACCAACGAGACATGCTTTGGTTTAAGCAAACCTGTTCGCCCAATGATGTCATCCAGCTTCTCATAACCCAACTGAGCTAATGCAGCTCGAACGTAAATGAATTAACCAATTTTCAAAAGTTACAATTATCCCTAAAAAATAGGCAGGTCTTGCAACAATCAAGGAACAAGGCTAAGACAAACAGCATCAGTAATGAGAATCATGACATACCTCCTCGGCAACAAAGAGGAAGTAGTTAACCAAAGCCATATTCATCAACCCCCATAGCAGCAGCCATAATAACATCTTGACCACTCCTGAATCCACCATCCACCCTAAGTACTACCCTCTCTCTCAATCCATTTTGTATAAGTGTCTGGAGGAAGTTAACTAGCATTACAAAACAGAAAATAATTTCATGGAAAAACTGTTACAGCAAAAAATGTAGGAAACCTGATTTGTTTCTGTAAGACCAAGTTCCCAAGGACCCCCAGCATGTTTGATGGAGCTGATTGGGCTAGCTCCAGTACCACCATCATGACCTGATATCTGTGTAATAGAATAGTTATTTAGAAGACAAAAATAAGTACACATAAAACTCTAATTCACCCAATACAGCAGGCCTTTGAGAGAACCATTTGCAAGCAATTGAATAAGAGCTCATAGTAAAGTTCTAAAGACTAATAAAAAAAATAATCCGCTTGCAGCTTTGAATATAATAACTAAAAAGCAGCAACCACACTGCCACATTTTATAATGAAAAAAGAACCACCGGCAATAGATCCGAAACATCTAAGAACAGACATAAAACAAGCATATCTTATAAGAACCTTATTATCAAAAGAAAACCAAAAACTACATGGGGCACAAGAGTCGGTGCTTATATTATCTAAAAAGGAAGCATAGGGATGAACTAACGACAGGCCAAGTGCATCCATCAAACACATTGACCAGATCTAAAAAACTAACCAAAAGCACCAGACGTATGAACTCATAGCAGCATCCAGATCCAATAAATAATAGTTTACTAAAAGCAGCAGATGGCTGAAGAGAGTAAAGATGAGGAGAGGTGAGAGTTCGTGGAAAACCGTTGTCGTCTTCATCCATGGGAAGAGCTTCTGGAACAGAGAGATGACGGAAGAGAGGTAAAGATGGGGAGAAGTGATAGATCCAGACGGAAGAGCTTGCGGAAAAGCACAGGACTAACGGAGTAAGGCAAGAACTGTGGAGACGACGGAGCACGGCGATGAAGACTAGCGGAGGGGGACGATGAAGTGCGTGTAGCATGGTGGCGCGGTGAGAGGTCTAGGAAAAGGGAGGGGGAGAAGAGAGAGGAGCTGGAGAAGAAAGAGAAAAAAGAAGGAGCCCCTGCAGCCGGATCTGGTCGGATCCGCACATGGACGCGCCCGTCGGTGGAGCCCCTGCAGCTGGATCTCGCCAGATTGCGCGGAGGAGGCCACTGAGGCGACGGCCATGATTCACCGCCGCTGCCTCTGCGGAAGAAGCCCCACCAGGATCGATTTGTGAGGGAGAGGGAGAGGGAGAGGGTGAGGGTGAGGGAGAGTTAGGAAGAGGGAGACAGGGTCCGCTAGCCACTCACCTAGGAGATGAAGCTCCACCTTCAGAGCTGCGGCTATGGGCAGATTTGGGCCGTCGTCGAGCAAGGGGAGGAGATCCGGAGGCCAGAGATCCGGAGCGCCATCGTTGCGGACGGGGAAGGAGCTATGCTCTTCGCGCATGGTTGACGAGGTCACGAACAATGGAGCAAACCATGAGCACGACGGGTGTCGCGACAGGGGAGGAGGTGGCCACAGGCGGAGCGCAGTTGCGAGAGAGAGAGGACGGGGGCGGCGGATGGATGGAAGAGTCGAGACGGAGAGAGAGAAAGGAGGGCAGTAAATATTTTGGGTGAGTCAGTACTGTACGTAGGGCATTTGTAGGGACGACTCAAACACCAGCTGCCCCTCACTACTACACAAACGATTATGCGCAGCGTTGCATTTTTGCACTCCGTGGCGGTCACCTATTTTTGCCCGCTGCGGTAGATGCCACGATTTACCGCGGCGGGCATTTTTTATTTACCGTGGCGGGCACTTTAGCCCGCCACGGTAAATCGATTTACCGTGGCGGGCGTCTTAAGATGCCCGCTACGGTAAATAGGGCATTTACCGTGGCGGATGTCTTAAGATGCTTGCCATGGTAAATCGATTTACCGTGGCGGGCATCCTATAAGGCCCGTCACGTAAAATGCTGGCCCAATTTTGAGCCCAAATCAGCCGATCTATTGGGCTTCATATAAAAGGGAGGTGTTAGGGTTTCACCCAGCTTCAGCCACCGCACCCCTCTCCCTCCCACTTGCCACGAGACGGCCGCGAAGCCGAAGGACTCTCGCGCTGTGGTGGAGCTCGTCCTCCCCTCACTCCTCTCCCTCCCGTCTCACCGCACCCTTCTCCTTCCACTCCCGTCTCCCCACCTCACCTCTCACTCTCTTCCCTCCCTCACTCCTCTTGGCAGGGTGGTGGAGCTCGCCGTGGTGGCCTCTCAGCGCGAAGGTGCGGTGGCTCAGCCTCGTCGGCCAGAGGCGCGGCGTTCCAGAGAGGAGGCGCAGCCTCGCGGGCATGGCCGGCCTCTCGGCGTGGCCCGGAGGTGCGGAGGCCCGGGGCGGAGAGCGGCGCCGGCGTGGCCGGCTCGCCAGCGGTGGGGGAAGGCCGGATCCGGCGCCCCTCCACCTTCTTCCCTGCGGCCCCTTGGCGGCGGATCCGTTCACGGGGGGGGGGGGGACAGATCGAGCCGCGGCGGCGGCAGATCCCGACGGTGCTCCACCCGGCGGCGCCCATCATGGTGGTGCTACACCAGGCGCCATCGGCGGCGGTGGCGCATGGATGATCGAGTGGCGGCGCATGTGGATGCAGCGGATCGAGGCCATCCCCGGAGGCGGATGGATCCGTCAGCGGCGAGCTCGTGGAGGCTGGATCTGTCTGCGGCAAGGCTGGATCCATGGATCTGGCGGCGGCGGTGGCGGCGGCCTCCACCATGGCGGCCTGATCCAGATCCGATGGCGGCGGCGCTGCAGCCCTAGATGGGCTCGGTGGGCCCGTGGATGGGTTCGTCGGGCCTGTCCAGGGTTTTCTTTTCTTTTTTTCTTTTTTTAAAATCATTAACCGCGGCGGGCAGCTGCCCGCCGTGGGAAGGCCACGATTTACCGTGACCTTTGCATGGTGGCGGATGGCTTTGCCCGCCGCGGTAAACTAAAAACGCCCGCTGCGGAAGCGTTTTCTGTAATAGTGCCTACAAATAACAATACAGGGGGCGGCTGGTGAGTGAGCTGCCCCTACAAATTCGACCCATTTGTAGGGACGGCTCGTATCACCAGCCGCCCCTACTGTTCCATTTGTAGGGGCGACTGGTCTCATTGGTCTCCAGCACTCCGCTGTAAGGGCGGCTCTATCACTAGCCGCCCCTACAAAAAATTTGTGCCATTACTGCTGGGTTACTTTCATATGGAGATAAAGAATGTCTTGTGTTCTCGGATGCTGATAAATGCTCTAAGAATTGGTTAGGGGCGGCATTTTTTGATTTTGATGGAAACTTTGTTGGTATGAACCACGAGATTTTTTTGCCACCAAGAATAGTTCTCGAACAGTCAATATCCACGCAAAGGAGGGCATTTTGCTATGTTGGTATGAATGGTTGGTTTGAGACTATAAGTGGGGAGCATTGGTTCCGTCCTATGGCATATGATTGTGTTGACAAGGAACTATTTCAGCATCTATACTCTTTGGGTTATCCCATTCCATCAAGGAGTATGGTCAATAGTGGCTGGGTTTTGCTTAATACATTTGAAGATGATTTCAGTAATGTCTATTCCGAAGGTGTCTGACATCTTTTCAGTAAAAGAGTTTCTTCTGAAATATCTCGAAGTGTTGTGGCATTGGCTTCTTTCAAAGGCGAGACAAGGTTTTCTGCATGCACAGGAGTTTTCGTTGACTTCGATGATGCATGTCCGACTATTCTGACTTCAGCGTGCTTGGTTACGGCTCCTTATCTTCACAATAAGATTGTTGAAGGCTTGAGGATTGAGGTGTTGCTCCTAAACAAACACCGTGTGGATGGGGCATTGGTACATTACAGTTTACATTACAATGTTGCTCTAGTTAGTGTCAAGAATTGCCGAGCTTGTTATCCTGTGAATCTTAAACATACAATTCCTATGGAACTTGAGGATCATATTATAGATACAAAGGTATTTGCTGTTGGGCGGATCTTCACATCAGGCGAATTAATGGCCACAAGTGGAAAAATCACTGTCGATACAGACAGTCTTGACTATGGTATCCTTTGGTACTCCACATGTGAAGTCACTAAGGCTGCTGTTGGAGACCCCCATGTAAATGGTAATTATATTGGCATGAACTTTATTGGATTGAATAAGGAAATAGGAACTGCGTACCTATCACAGAACCGACTAATTTATAAGAGCACAAGTATAAAAAACAATCGCCGAAACGATTAAATTCTCACACTTGAGCCCATATAAACCCGGTAGTCAAATGAAACCACGAAGGATTTCAAACCAACTTGCATACAACCAAGATCATAGTGATTCAACATAACATATCATACGTTACAATTCAACATAACATATCATACGTTACAACATTTCACAGACAGTTTGCAAATAGATTACATCACCTCAGAGTCATCGTTATTTCAAAACAAGTGTTGTAAAGTACGCGGAAGCAAATAGTTTAACTTACACACCCAAGTTCAAATACAAAAACTAGTTTGCTGATCACAACCCGCAAAAGCATTCGGATAAGAGGAACAGAGATCATGCCCATGATCTAGTCTTCGTCACTCGCTGGGTGAAGACAATACTTACAGAAGCCATGATATAGAAGGTCATCTGCAACATGAGGGAATAAACCCTGAGTACGAGAATGTACTCAGCTAGACTTACCCGTCGGAAACCAAAACAAATGACACCAAGGATCATGCATAGCTTAATTTAGTGGATCTGGCTGACACTTTCTTTTTGCGAAAAAAACATAAGTAATAATGATCAACTCTTAACCTGAACTAGCAGTGACTTTTAGCCATTAACCTGTCATCTATATTAGCACCTGTACTAAGCAATCATTTGATTAAGATGCAAACATTAATAACCATAGCAGGTATAAATCGTGGCAACGTTATCATCATTATCCATTTAACCATATCGTTAAATTAATTGAGTCTACGTTGCCGCTGCTTAGTCAAGTTCTCACTATCCGGGAGAGACGGCGATTCGAATCGATTCCTATCCAGCTGGAGGGGTATTCCTAAACACAAACCCTGCTTCCCCCGTCAGGGTCGCAACAAGTCACCTTTGGTACAATTTAGGAGTCGCGAGTCCGATCAGTGCCGCAAAATCAGAGAACCACTCTGACATGAGTGCTCGGTGACTTAACCCGCCCTTAGGCTTATGCCAATGGCTCTCCGCATATTCTTACTACCATCTAGATTGCGACCCCCGCTCGCGTCCCCGGCCTGAATCGAGCTACTAGGCTTCGCGGGCAGAATGAGTTATCCGGCCAGCTAAGTGTTAGGCTATGTTCAACATGACATGAGGACGTACATCGTATCGGTCCTTAAACAACACAGACGGAGTCACTATGTCCAAACCTACACAAGACTCCGCCCGGTCTTCATTCATTATTAACATGGTTCTTTTCCACGATAGCAAATATAGCCAACCGTGATCCACCTCATCCTAAAGCTCGTAGGTGATAGGAAATCATATGACTTCTACCGCTCTAAGCATGGCTAAGCATTTAACCTGTTCCTGAACTTAAATAGAATTCAAGTGCGATATCTGGACAAGGCTGAATATATAATGCAACAATTGGTTCCAACCAATTCCTATACTTAATGCACCATCAACAATAAGATATACTCAAGATATTTATAAAAACATGGGAGACTTAATATGCTCCGGGGCTTGCCTTTCAGGAAAGAGGACGGTTGGTGGTTAGGGCACTCGGGCAACTCCTCCTCGGTGGCTGCTTCGTCGATTTCCTGCACCTTGGGCTCCACCTCCTGGCTCGCTCCCTCGAACTCCAGCAGCGTCACTCCCTCCGCCACATCTATTGCATGTATGCGCACGATAAATATCATGGATGCACATGAACGAAGTTAGAAATGCTCGGGGGATGCACATGCTTACTGCAGTCCGCATTTTCCGACTTAAGCTCTATTCAAATCACTTTAACTTACCAAGTTTATACAATCTAATGTACAATTGCTCAACTTCAGTTAAGGACCTAGCACATGCACCTAAACAATCAACAAGAACATCGCAACTGAGCACACACACAATCATTCGTATTTTAGCAAAACAGGAACTAATATAGCGGTATAGTAAACTGACCACAACTAGAGATCTACAAATCGAAATGACAGGCAACAAGACAATTTGAAAAGCTTATGAAATTGCCTACAATTCATCTTTAGACCTCAAGGCATGATTCCAACCTTTACCGGGTCGAAATTACTGAACCACATAATCAGATCCAACAAGACAGAGAGCAAGTAAAACTGTGATCTAACTTTGAACAGCTGTAGCTCCTAAACTACTAGGCCAAATGCCACCAAATTTTAACAGGAGCTAGATACATAACTTATCTACAACTTTTGTATTCACCACATTCCCAGCAAACCAAAATATCATGGGGAACTTTGTAAAGTCCCGAAAATTGTCCAGAAAGACATAATACCAGGAAATATTTATTAACTTACGTTGCAAACAAATAATTGGACAAAACCAACTCTACTCATTTATCACACATGTCACAAGAACACCAGAAAGTAAAGTGTTCACCACCAATTCATTTCTTTTAATGCATTTCTTTAATTATTTAATTAATTAGGGGAAATGGTAAACATATATGAAAACTACACCATTTAATCTACAAAACTTACAATAGGTGCCACATGCTCCAAGTAGACTACTATAAAAATTTCACATCATTTGAGCAAGTATAACATCCTATACAAAAATGACAAGGCATAAAGGCTTAAAATGACATAATAAGGAAACCCTAGTGAAAAGTGTCAAGAAATAGATTTTATATTTTTCCTAGCATCCTTAAGGTACTAGGACATTCCCCACAAAATTTCATGGTCATTGGATTCCTAGATAAATTAGAAAAATTCACTCAAGGATCATTCAATGATAAAAGGAAAATCTATAACTCAAAAACCATACATGCAATGACTCTCAAATTTTTACCAGAGCTTCTACTAAGCAAGAATAGCTCACCAACAAAATTTCATAATTTTTGGAGCAAAGGAACTCAAGATATAATTTAAACAAGTTTGCATGCATTTAAAAACACATTTTAAGTTTCAATTTAATTCATCCAAAACTTCCACTACAAGTGTTCATGTCATATTTTTCCTAAATACTAAACTTCACTATGATCCTAAAAAAATTGGAACCACCCAATTTGAATCTACAAAACTCTAGATATAGATTTTACAAAATAGCATCAAAATCAGAACAAATGAACTAGCTTTCTATAGCATAGTGACTAACAGCAGGGACCCGCATGTCAGTAGGCCACGCCTGTCATCGACACAAAACAGGGGACGACATTTGCGACGGCGCGGAAATGGCGTAGCTCATTGACGGTGAGGACTTCGGTGACGGGGAGGGTACCTCCACGTTCGCCATGACTTCCCGCACCGATTGAATCCCTAAACCTAGACGCTAGGGAACCCTAGGCACATCGGCCACAGCGCACGGTGGCTCGGCCATAGCGCACAGCGGCGCTTGGCCATGTTCCAGCGCGGCTGGTTCGGTAATGGCGGTAGCGTCATCACCGGAGCATCTACTTGTGATGGTGAAGGCTAGACGAGGGCTAGGGAAGGACGAGAGAGGCTGTGTTGTGCTAGCCACGGTGAGCTCCAACTCCGGCAAGGTACGGTGGCGGTGAAAACCAAAAATGCGGCCACTACCTTGGTTCGTCGGCCCAACGGTGAGGTGGAAGAGCTAAAGGAGGCTACGGTGGAGCTTTGGGCTAGTTGGAGGCAGCGTTTTCACGGTGGCAAGGGAGCTAGGTGACGGTGCATGCTCGGCGGCAGTGGCGGAGCCGGCGTGCTGCTGCTGCTGCTGCTGCTACCCTGAGCGAGGAAGGCGATGGAGGGTGAAGGAGAGTGAGTAGAGAGGCATGAGGACATGACTTCAAGCAGAGGACACCAGGCAATGGCGTCAGGCCAGCCACGGCGCATGGCGGCCACGCGGCAGTAAGGCTCTGCTGCCGGTCGGTCACTGTAGCAAGTCTGAAAATCCTATTCAGTTTCCAATCGTGCCGACTGACTAGCGATGTTTGACGATGCATAACTCCTAATCGGCTCGACCAAAAGCTAATCCAGTTGAACTACATGATAGAGCTAAGTGAGTACTCCAAATGACTCAACATGAGCTCGAGCTAAATCACCATGGATTTCAATCTACAAAGCTCCAAAGTCATCTTCATGAAACTGGAAAACAGTTCCAACACTTAGAAAAATTTTAAGTGTTGAAACAACATTGATTTCTGGATTGTGGGCCCAATTTGAACATGTTCTACACATTTTCATGACTTGGCTCCTAAATAAAGTTTGTTCCTTATAAAATTTTCTACAACTTTGATTTAGGTTGCTCAGACATGCAAACAATCTAAGCTACACTTTTTAAACAGTAAACTTAGGAGCTCTAGGGGTCCATAATAGTCAAACCATGACTTGGAAACCTAATTAGGCAAAATGATCAACATGAACATTGTTCCTAACGACATTCTAAGTATAACTAAGTTGCTTAAGAGGATAATTAGCCACACCATACATTGGTCACACGAAAATCAAGCATCACATGTACTGAAACAAGGACAAACAAGTGACTTTGTTACTTCTATTTCAAAACCATGTTTCATGTGTCTCATGAGTTTGTGGCATTGTACTAGCTAACCATGTTTCACTAAAGTGTGTTGCACATGTTGCACTTGAGTGTAGGGTTAGACACTATTAATTTCCTAAAACAATCACACATAGAAGGTAACAATATGTTGCAATGTTTCAAAAGCATGTTTCAGACAATTCTAAACTCATGAATGGATGAATGATGCTCATGTTTATGAAATGCAAGTGCAAATGTGGAAGCCAAACACCTAGGGTGTTACAGCCTTCTCCCCTTATAAAAATCTCGTCCTAAGATTTAACAAGCGTAACATTGTTGATAGAATTCCTTATAACCGTCCCTCAAATAATCTTCTCTTTCCCAAGTTGTATCGCGTTCACTACCCTGATTACTCCACATGACTTTGTAAAACTTGACCACCCGACTCTGAGTCACTTGTTCACGAGTGTCAATTACTTGGACCGGCTTTTCTTCAAAGGTCAAATTAGATTTTAACTTGATATCCCCCAGTCGAACTCTTTCTTCAGGGATGCAAAGACATTTCTTCAATTGGGATACGTGAAAGACATTGAAGATAGCACTCATCTCAGGAGGTAATTGGATCTTATATGCTACCTTACCACTTTGTCCAATGATTTCAAATGGACCGACATATCTCGGTGCAAGCTTTCGCTTCACACCAAAGCGTTGGACACTCTTCATGGGTGAGACTTTTAGATAAACGAAGTCTCCAACTTCGAACTCAATAGGTTTTCTACGACGATCAGCATAACTTTTCTGCCTAGCTTGAGCTGTGGCCATATGGGTTTGGATAGTATGGACTTGTTCTTCAGCTTCTTGAACAAAATCAATTCCATAATATCTCCTTTCACCGGCTTCAACCTAATTCATCGGGGTTCTACACTTCTGACCGTACAAAGCTTCAAACGGTGCCATCTTGATGCTCTCTTGATAACTATTATTGTAAAAGAATTCAGCTAGGGGCAACCACTTCCATGAACCCTTAGCCAAGATGACACATGCTCTCAACATATCTTCTAAGATTTGATTCACTCGCTCAGTTTGCCCATTGATTTGGGGATGATAGGCAGAGCTTCTTACTAACTTAGTTCCTAATAATTCGTGTAAGTGCTCCCAAAAGTGAGCAGTGAATTGTGGTCCTCTATCGGAGACAATAGTGCAAGGTATCCCATGAAGTCAGACTATCTGATTAAAGTACAACTCCGCATAGTCAGTTGGACGGAAATCTATGCGGACAGGAATGAAGTGTGCAGACTTGGTCAGACGGTCTACAATCACCTAAATGGAGTTAAAATTCCTCTGAGTAGTAGGAAGTCCAACAATAAAATCCATACTTATCTCCTCTCATTTCCAACCTAGAATAGAGAGTGACTAAAGCAATCCAGCTTTCATGTGCACCGCTTTGACTCAACAACAAGTGTCACACCTAGCCACATAGGCGGCTATCTCTTTCTTCATTTTGGTCCACCAAAAGTGATGCTTCAAATCATGATACATTTTGCTACTACCAGGATGAATAGACAATTTCGAGGAATGTGCTTCGGATAGGATTTGATTTCTAAGCTCTCTATCTTTTGAAACCATTAACCTATCCTTAAACCATAACACGTCATTATCATCTAACCGAAAGTGCTTGGTTGCTTGCTCTTTCATCTTGCGCTCGATGTGGAACACACCTGAATCTATCTTTTGTAGCTCGATAATTCAACTCTGTAGAGTACAACTGATAGTGATGTTGCGAAGGACTGCAGGATGTAGAAGTTTTGACAAATGGAAGTCACTTTCAATCAAAGAGTGGCAATGAGATTTCATGCTTAAGGCATCCGCAACGACATTTGCCTTGCTAGGGTGATAGTGCACTTGGAGATTATAATTCTTGATTAACTCGAGCCATCTTCTCTGACGCAAATTTTAACTCCGATTGAGTGAAGATGTACTTAAGACTTTTATGATCAGTGTAGATATTGAACACATTGCCAAGCAAATAATGTCTCCAGGCCTTCAAAGCATGAACAACTACAGCGAGTTCTAAGAAATGTGTAGGGTAGTTCACCTCATGCTTCCAAAGTTGGCAAGAGGTATAAGCAATGACTCTACCCTCCTGCATAAGAACACCTCCTAAACCTATACCTGATGCATCGCAGAACACATCAAAAGGTTTCTCGATATTCGGTTGCGCCAAAACCGGAGCCGAGGTTAGAAGAGTTCACAGGGTGTGAAAAGCCACATCACACTCAGAAGTCCAGACAAACCTCATGTCTTTTTTGCAGCAACCGAGTCATAGGCTTGGCTATTTTAGACAAATCTGGGATGAAGCGACGATAATAGCTAGCCAATCCCAGAAAACTCTGAACCTCGTGCACCAAGATGGGAGCCTTCTAGTCCAACACTTCTTGCACCTTGGTGGGATCCACCATAATTCCACCATCGGACAACACGTGTCTGAGAAAAGGTACCTCATGAAGCCAGAATTCACACTTGCTGAACTTTGCATAAAGCTTGTGTTCCCACAATCTAGTGAGAACCACTCGCAAATATTCAACATGATCTTCTTCATTCTCAGAATAGACCAAGATATCATCTATAAATACCACCACAAATTTGTCCAATTCAGGCATAAACACCGAATTCATCAAATACATGAAGTGTACAGGGGCATTGGTCAATCCAAAAGACATAACAAGATACTCATATAGACCGTATCTTGTAGAGAATGCAATTTTTGGAACATCCTCAGGCCAAATTTTGATTTGATGATAACCAGATCCCAAATCAATCTTGGAAAAGACTTTTGCTTTAGACAACTGATCAAATAAGATATCTATGCGTGGCAGAGGGTACTTATTCTTGATGGTGACTGCATTCAAAGGCCTATAATCTACACACATGCATAGTGATTGATCCTTCTTCATAAAGATAGCTGGGCACCCCCACGGAGATGAACTAGGATAGATAAGGCCTTTCTTTAGAAGTTCATTCAACTAGGTCTTAAGTTTAGCTAGTTCATTGGGAGGCATCCTATAAGGCCTTCTAGAGATGGGCGTTGTACCGGGTAGCAACTCTATCTTGAACTCCATGTCTCGATCCGAGGGCAACTCGGGCAAATCATCGGGAAAAACATCCAGAAAATCACACACAACAAGGATGTCTACAATAGCCTTTGCTTACACTGCATTAGTCGTACAAGAAAGATTGATGTCTCTGGGTAGCTGTACTAGAAAACCCTCCTGATTACAAGGATCTTTAAGTATGACTACTCTAGTCGATGTATCAATAAGCACTCCATGACTGTTCATCTAGTTCATTCCCAATATCACATCGATACCCAGCCCTGGTAAAACTACTAGATCAACCCGATAACTTCGCCCCTCTATCTCAAATTGTACGTCCCCAACTACAAGCTTGGTTGGGATAGTACCACTGGTAGCCCTAATACAATAACCCTCACCCTCAATAGTATATTTTTCTGCATAAACTTGGATGCAAATGCAGGACTAATAAAAGATTGCGAAGCACCCTAATCAAATAGTACAACTACGGGGTGTTGATCTACCAGAAACTTACCAGCCATTACTACCTCTCCCGACAGAATATTAGCTATATTAGTGTGGTTCACCTGCCCCTGACGACCACCTTGGTAGTTATTCTTCTTGGGGTAAGGATACTTCCTCGCCCAGTGACCTGGCTTGTTGCAGTTCCAGCATGGCATGTTGCTTGGCGGAACATTAGAACTGCCTTGACTGGTAGTGCCCTTGGGAAGAGCAACTGTAAAAGCCTTACAAAACCCAGTCTTGTCTGGATTCTTCTTCAGCGGTGGCGGAACTTAGCAGCTGATGCTGGAGGGTGGAATGGAGCCCTTTGTGTGACTGGAGCCTTAGATTGTGAGGCACCCGCCTCATAGGCCCTCTTACGATTCTTCAAAGCAGCATATACATCATTGTTATTCTCTTGAGATAAAGCATCACTCACAAACTCATTAAAATGAGCACACTTGCAATTTCCCATGGTCTTCATCAATTTGGGGCTAAGTCCCCACTTGAAACTAGCGATCATCTTGGCATCAGTGTCAACAAACTCAGTAGCATACCTTGTGAGGTTATTGATAGCCTGTAGGTATTCATTCAAGCTCTTGTTCCCCTGGGTTAGCTTCATGAACTCCGTATGCTTGATTGCCATGAGACCAGGAGGAATATAATTTCCACTAAAAGCAGACTTGAACTGATCCCAAGTGATTTGGGCATTAGCGGGCATAGTGGACCGATGATGACTCCACCAAATACCAGCTGGTCCATGCAGTTGGTGAGATGCATACTCAGTCTTCAACACCTCAGTCAAGCGAAGCAGACAGAACTTCTGCTCGAGAGTGTTTAACCACTCATTAGCTTGGAGGGGCTCTTCAGCCTCCTTGAAGATCGGTGGTTTAGTGTCGAGGAAATCTTTGAAGTCGCTATACTGATTTGGTTCTGGTCCTTGGCGTGCACCACGACCATCTTGATTTGCAATCATGTGGAGAGCCTCAGCCATAGTGCGCTGTCCTTCCGCAAGAATTGCCATCAATTTTGTTGGTGTGGGTGGTGGTGGTGATGGAAGATTGTCATCATCACCAGCCGCACCAGTGGAACGAGTGTGAGGCATCTACAACAATACGCAACCAGTAATTATTGGTGATGTCAGTACATTGGAGAGGAACAATGTAATTACGCCAAACTGAATTTACTAGAGAGAATAAAAAATTCATACAATAAACAGAGGCAATAATTCATTCTCCAATCACCATATCATCAATTAGATTACTAGAGCCATACGTAGTGCATTCCAACATGACAAGTTTTAAACTTAACCAACAAGATACGCATCTCGAAGGGAGCGGATTAAAGTACATTACATGCCAAGTTTGAATTAAAAAGTACATCCAACATTAGTCATAGTACTAAGTCCATTACACCAATGACTGCAAAAGCTTAAACTAGTGAGACTTGCTAACTAACTACTCATCGAAGTGATTGCTGTCCACATCAGAGACGCCTTGGACTTCTTCTGGATCTTCCTCTTCTTCTTCATTTGCAGGTTCAGCTGCATTGTCATCCATCTACATGTCCTCTTCTTCTTCATTGGCCTCAATCACTTGAGGTCCACCCACATTAGGATACCTTGGTATGGGGTGAGGAATAGGAGATAGACGGTTGTTCAGTTGATGGTGCTGAACCTAAAGCTCTTCAAGATGCTCTTAGAGCTCATGCTCCCTTTGGAAAGCATTATGGTTAGCCATGATCCAGCCCTGACGTCTTTCTTCTGCCAACTCTAAAGTTGCATCTCTATTATGGGTCACACGATCCAACTCCTGTGCTGCCTCATCTCTCTCTATGGTAAGGTTCATCAGCTAGTTATGAAGCTTGTCTCTCTCACATGCTATTTGACCCCACTGCTGTAGGCGATAATTTGCAATACCCCGAATCTCCTCTACTTCTTACTGAGCTCACCCACATGCATCCGCCCTACGACGATACTTGTGGGCACGCAACCTGAACTTGTGTTGGGCTGCCATTGCCTTGCCAGCTTCTTCTAGCACACTAGAAAGGGTGTCCTGTCTGACTCAACAAAGCTTCAAGACGGCCATCATAGCACTCATTCTAGCATTATCGCTCTGAACACATTCACCATGGCCTCAAACCAAGGCCTGGCCAACTTCTTGAGTCCACTCAGCCTCAGTAGGAGCCACTCGGGGAATGGATGAAGTTGGTCCACCCACTAACTCATCCCTGAAGCTCTGTGCTATATCCATAAGCACATTGAGGGCAGCAACTTGAGCGGCTTCCCATGGGCTTTGCCCATCAGTCTCAATGCTCCACCCATGCCACAATGGTCTTGTGGAGTTCTATGGTACAATAAAGGTCACAACGTACCAAGGTACATCTCCCAATGGCACTGCCTGTCTCCACGTGTAGTGGGGTGCCTCCGGGTACCCAACTAAACTGAGCACCCTCTAGAGCAAGGTGGGTGTACCAAACTGGTCCAAAAAGATGCTGCTACCAGTAGGAAACACGGGCGTGGCCATCTGTATCAAAAAGGGATGCAACTCATGTGAGAGGATTATTTTGCTGAGAGATTGAACTTAATACTTGGGATAAGCAATTATAAGGGAGGGAGTAATGCAATATGAATGACATGAGTGAATATGATGCATGCTCGTTCCGTACGTTCTCACAAACCTAAGAAAAGTTAAGTTTTAGCAAAATATACGGTGGCATACATACGTTCTCTCAATTAGCGGTAACAAGTCGATCTACACGGTGCGTTGTTAGCGTACCTGTAGAAAACATCATTGCAGCCCAACCCAACAAGATATAATGCTAATAATGAAAGTAGTAACTAAGATACTCTCCATATATACATCCCCAGATACATATACTTTGGTATCCAAACTACCCGACAGATGTACCCACAATTAAGTACCTTCATATATACATGCATGCAACATGTAAATACTCTAGTAACCACAACTAACTCTCCCCTAGACCGATGGTTGGACGGTCATGCTCTCACAACTCACACTTACCTTAGCGTAGAGGCAATTGATCCATACATTACCATTCAAACGAATGGTACCCATGCAATAGCACGCTGCATGGACGACGAAATAGAAACAATCAATTTCCCCCAAGTTAGTAATTATATATAAGCCACCTAGAAGTCCTTAAGTGGGCAACAAGGGATGTGATCACTAGCACACCATAAAATTTTTGATTTTTGAACACTTATATATAACTATAAGTTGAAAAACCATTTTCACAACAAAAGCTTTTGTTTTTAAATACCCGTATGACATGTTTAGTGTTGAATCTAGCTCTGATACCAGCTGTCACAGAACCGACCAATTTATAAGAGCACAAGTATAAAAAACAATCACCGAAACGATCAAATTCTCGCACTTGAGCCCATATAAACCCGGTAGTCAACTAAAACCACGAAGGATTTCAAACCAACTTGCATACAACCAAGATCACAGTAATTCAACATAACATATCATATGTTACAACATTTCACAGACAGTTTGCAAATAGATTACATCACCTCAGAGTCATCGTTATTACAAAACAAGTGTTCTAAAGTACATGGAAGCAAATAGTTTAACTTACACACCCGAGTTCAAATACAAATACTGGTTTGCTAATCACAACCCGCAAAAGCATTCGGATAAGAGAAACAGAGATCATGCCCATGATCTAGTCTTCATCACCCGACGGGTGGAGACAATACTTACAGAAGCCCTGATATAGAAGGTCATCTGCAACAAGAGGGAATAAACCCTAAGTACGAGAATGTACTCAGCTAGACTTACCCGTCAAAAACCAAAACAAATGACACCAAGGATCATGCATAGCTTAATTTAGTGGATCTGGCTGACACTTTCTTTTTTGTGGAAAAAGCATAAGTAATAATGATCAATTCTTAATCTGAACTAGCAGTGACTTTTAGCCATTAACCTGTCATCTATATTAGCACTTGTACTAAGCAATTATTTGATTAAGATGCAAACATTAATAACCATAGCAGGTATAAATTGTGGCAACGTTATCATCATTATCCATTTAACCATATTGTTAACTTAATTGAGTCTACGTTGCCGCTGCTCAGTCAAGTTCTCACTATCCGGGAGAGATGGTGATTCGAATCGATTCCTACCTAGCTAGAGGGGTATTCCTAAACACAAACCCTGCTTCCCCCGTCAGGGTCGCAACAAGTCACCTTTGGTACAATTCGAGAGTCGTGAGTCCAATCAGTGCTGCAAAATCAGAGAACCACTCTACCATGAGTGCTCAGTGACTTAACTGAAAGGATCAAGATGCCCAAGAGGGGGGGTGAATTGGGCTAATTCTAAATTCTCTTGCAATAATCAAATCCTACGGATAGCCCAATTAACCCCTTGTGCCTAGAAAAGTGTTTATATCAAACTAATGCACAACAACCTCGCAACCTATGTTCCAAACTTACTCTAGCAAGCAATTCTATGGATGTAAAACAAGTATTGAATTTGCTCAAAGTAAATACTCAAAGTAAGTGCTCAAAGTAAGTAGAGAGAGAAAAGAACGTGGCGATGTTTTGCCGAGGTATCGGAGAGTCGCCACTCCCCACTAGTCCTCATTGGAGCACCCGCGCAAGGGTGTAGCTCCCCCTTGATCCGCGCAAGGATCAAGTGCTCTCTACGGATTGATTCTTCGACACTCCATCGCGGCGAATCATCCAAAGCCGCTCACAACTTGAGTTGGGTCACCCACAAGCTCCGCCGGGTGAACACCAAACTCCCAATCACCACCAAGCCGTCTAGGTGATGGCGATCACCAAGAGTAACAAGTACGAACTCTCACTTGACCACGCGAAGCCTAATGAGAAGATGGATGCACACTTTGCTACTCTTGATTTGCTAGTGAGGCTACTCTCTTGGATTATCAAATCACAAACACCTCACTAGGACCTTGCTCTTCTTGGCACTCACAAACGTGTTTCTCAGCTATTGGAATGAGCAAAAGATGCTCCACTCACGAGTGGAGCTTCTATTTATAAGCCAGCCTGAAAAACGAACTGTTATGAGCTTCTGCGGGACGACCGGACGCTCTGATCGCTATGACCGGACGCTCCGGTCAGTTCAACCCATGAACAATTTTCAAGTGATGATCGGACGCTATTAGGGTCCGGTCAGTACCGACCGGACGCGTCCGGTCGCTCTTGGATGCTTACTGTAAACGACCGAACGCTGGATACTCAGGGTCCGGTCACACTGACCGAACACGTCCGGTCACTCTTTCCCAAGTCTGGACCCTTACTGGAGTCGACCGGACGCTGGCCCTCAGCGTCTGGTTACATGACCTCCCAGCGTCCGGTCACACTAGACTTGATCCCCTTGGTCAAATGAACTGACCGGACCCTGCGGCCAGCGTCCGGTCAGTGTTTGACCCTCCATTCACTTCCAACTTCCGAACATATGTGAATGAAGTTTGCTCCAAAAGATCTTAGGCATTCATAGGAGCTACCTAGAGCTAGTTTTAACAAGTGTGCACCACACCTAACTCACTAGACTCAACTAGGTCAAGCTACCCGTTTATACCCCCTTCATAGTACGACCAAAGGAAAAACAAAGTCCTAAACTACTCTAAGTGTCTCTCCAACTCCAATCGACACTTAGAACTAGTTATCCTTAACCTTGTCGTCCATCCTTTGAAAACCGAAACGATTTCCATCATAGGGGCATGACAACCTCGATTGCCCAATCGATCTCCATTACCATGACCTAACTTAATTGCCTCTGCAAAACACACGTTAGTCATAGTAATCTTGTATTGACATTAATCACCGAAATCCAACTAGGGGCCTAGATGCTTTCAATCTCCCCCTTTTTGGTGATTGATGATAATACCACCTCAAGTATGTTATGGAGTGAGGTTTTTGATGGGCTTGGTTCATATAAGCTTTTGTCAATAAGAACAGAAGAGTTAGTCAAGCTTATATGACCCAAGCCAACACAATGTACTCAAAGGATATGAATTAAGCATGAGTACAAATAACAAAGCTCATTTGCTTCGAAGTATAAACGCGGAAGCAAAAACAAATGAGCATTACATAAGTGATATGACATATAGATAAAGCAACGTAGAAGTCACACATGTCAAATATCACAATCACGTAGATAGCACTATCACATATATATATAATAGTATGTATGAAAGTAAACACACGAATGCATAAGTAATAGTGTATCACACAAATAAAGACTTCAAATGTATATAATAAGCTAATACTAGATAACTAGCTCCCCCAAAAACTCGCTCCCCCTAAGTCTACATACTCAAACCCTCTCCCCCTTTGGCGTCAAACACCAAAACCTAAGGGTCGGATGGCGGGGCTGCAGCGGACGAGTCGGGCGCTGAAGTACGTGGAGCAAGATGGAACTGGGCGCCATCATCATCTGACCCTGAGCTCTGAACTGACTGACCCTCTGAAGCAGGAAGTGTCGCTGAAGCGGTCTGAGTCTGAGCTGGGGCTGGTGCTGCCTGTGAAGCTGCAAGTATGTTTGTCGTAGGATCTGACGAGGCGACAGACGAGGGGAGCCTCTGAGTAGTCATGATAGCTGGAGCTGCTGTAGACGGACCGGCAGTGTGCATGTGAGGCGGAGTAGGCATGCCGGTCAACTCGCTGAATGATGCTCCAAGACTCCTGGAGACTGATGACTCAGGCACAAATAGTGAGGAAGTCTGCTCTAGTGAGAAACCCGTGTGATAAGGAGTGAACTGCAGGGCTACACCAGGTGAGGCTAACCACTAGGACACCTATACAGGAGGTGAAGGAAACTGAGCTGGAGGCTATCCCTAACTCTGAAGCCCGATGGGCTATACTGCTAGAGTCGTCGAAGTGGTAGGCGGCTGTGCAAGCTGGGGCGAAGTCTATGGCAGTGGGATCCCAATGGCTGTCACTACATGCTGCATGAATCCCATGAGCTGCTGCTGCATAAGTAACTGCTAGTGCTGAAGAAGCTGCTGCTGCCTTTGAAACTCATCCTGATGAGCCTGAAACTGTGCGAAGTTGGCAGCTGTCTCCTATGCCTATCGTGTCTGATCCTGCTGCATCCGCTCAAGAATAGCAATGAGAGCGAGGTCTATCTGTGGAGCAGGTGGAGCAGAACTGGAGCTACCTGCCTCTGCATCGTGTCTGCGTGGAGGCATCTGAGGTATAGGCTGGTAGTCGTCGTCAGAGCTGTCACTGTACTCACTCACCCTCTGTTGTGCCTCTAGCTCCTCCTCCTCAGTGGCTGCAATCACTCTAATGATCTCATCCTACTGAGCTGCAGACTCTGGCACGTCGGGGCGACAGCTAGGCTCACTTAGTGCCTGAGGAGTGGCGTGTCTGATCCTCTATGACAGGTTGTAAGCCGGGAACTCTGTGGTGGCACCTGTATACTCATCCATCATACCAGGGGGCTTATCAAGCACTATTCTGTGGATGAGGAACGTGATCCAGTGAGCATAGGGAAGCTACCTGCGACCCATGAATCCCTCAGCTATGGTATCCTCCATCTCTGAAAGAAGGAGGTCCCAGATGTCAAATACTGTCCTCTGCATAATGGCATTGAGAAGCCAGAGCTGTAAGCGAGTCAGGCCCTCCCTGTATCCCAACCTGGGAAGCAGTGTCCTCCTGATAATGGCCTCTAGTACTCTCGCTGTAGGAGTCAAGTCACTGGGGTTCCTGCTCGACCCCTCACCAAAGGGCTCCTTGAAGCAATGGCGCACTAAATCTGTAGGGGGCACCAACCCTCCATGGGGACGCCTGGGAGGTCCCTGCTGTCCATAACAGACCTCATGCATCTTTATAGGTTGCTCCTGTAGCCTCAGTATCTCTCTAGCCCTGCTACTCGTCACTCTATAGTCTTTGCCTCTGAAAGCAAAGTGAATGAATCTATGATGTGGATCGATGAAGAGTGAGGCATAAAACTGACGGACCCAAGAAGGTACATATATCCCCGTCCGCCCAATCAGATCTGACAGTCCTGGCAAATATGACAAGTATGGCCGAATGCTCTCTCCGGCTGCTGCCACAATAGACTCTATCTGACAGACCCTCTGAGATCTGAACACTGCCCCACTATTGAGATATGCATTGTAGAAATCCTCTTGCAGTGGTGTGTAGAATCCCTCAGCTGCTCTCTCATCCCTCCTTGGAGGAAACCAGACCTCAAACTCAACAAACCGTAGCTGCTGAACCTGCCTGGCTGTAGCGGCCCTCAAGTCGAGGTGAACCACTGGAGGCGGACCCTGTGGTCTGGGCGGAGGGCAAGAACCCCTACGCTGTGTAACTGGCCTCGGTGGAACTGCAGCACTGGTACAACTCGAGCGGCGTAGCTGAGGTGCCGGCTCAGTCTCCTGACTCTCCTGAGTCTCCTAGGCTGGCTGAGGCTCTGCTGGTGGGGGCTGCTACTATGCTGACGGACCCTCCTCAATGGCGACCCATCGTCCTGCAAACGTGGCAGTCCCAGCTGGACTACCGTGACGACGCTCAACCTCCTCAATTGCAGCTCTGACTGCGGGTGAAACTGGCTGATCTGCAATGACAACTCCGCTGCGGGTACCACCTCTCTCGGCATGCTCTGCGGCCTCTGCAACAGCTGCTGCTCTCGTTGTCTCTGCATCGGGGTACTTGCGCTTCTTGGATGTCAACTGCTTGGTTGACTTGCCCTTAGATCCGGCTGGCTGGCGAGGCGGGGGCCTCCGATCATCATCACCTGGGCCACCACCAACATTCTTGGTGCGAGCCATCTGAACTGACAAGATGGTGAACTATCGCTGATGAAGATCAACTGTCAAACTGCCGCTTTCGAGGCTTGGCCTTGATCCTTACTCGCGAGCTTGGCTCCGAGTTGACTGCCAACTGCCAGACGAAACACAACGAAACCGACTCGCTGCACAATAGAATAGATGGATATACAAATAAATACCATATATCTAATAGATGCGAAATCCTAATAGAGAAAGCAATTTTAGATGCAAACTTGAATCGAGTGGCTGTCTACCTGACGATCAGCGATCCGAGAATAGATAAGATGTCACGTGGGGGAT
Organism: Miscanthus floridulus; assembly: GCF_019320115.1. NCBI lineage: Eukaryota > Viridiplantae > Streptophyta > Magnoliopsida > Poales > Poaceae > Miscanthus > Miscanthus floridulus. The sequence goes on from NC_089597.1 coordinate 18,256,623, forward strand.
CTCGGAATCGGCTAGGGTTAGGTCAAATGCTCTGAATGCAATGGGGAATCAGTGTATTTAGAATTTGATCTAGGTCACAATTGGAGATCAAGATTGAAACACAAAACTTGCCTTACTAATCAATGGGAGGATAGGGCAAGCACACTTGGCGAAGACCGGCAGCCTTGGCAACGGCGGAGCGGCGAGCTTGGGCGCGAGGAGGCCGGCGTGGTGCTGAGTAGGCGCGGTGGCGCGCGGGATGGCGGCGCATAGCTCGGCTGCGGGCTTGGCTGGAGCACGGCGGCGCTGCAGAGGTTGCGGGCAGGTTAAGTAATCCCCCAAATCGTGACAGAAAAGGAAACGGGGAAAAGAGTCCTTAAGACGCGCAAGATCCACTGACCGGACGCTCCGGTGGTAGCGACCAGACGCTACCACCCAGCGTCCGGTCGATTCCAGAGAGGTCCAAATCCTTTGGAATCAGGACCGGACGTGTCCGGTGGTCCATGACCGGACGCAGGCAGGGTCCGGTCAGTACAACTTGATCATCCTTCGATCGACCGGACGCTGAACCCTTCCTGACCGGACGCACAGACGCAGCGTCCGGTCACTCCTTCAGTAGCAGTTCACCTCCTGTGAACTGACCGGACGCTGGACAGCAGCGTCCGATGCAGCGTCCGGTGCACCTTTTCCAGCAAACCTTCAACCTTCCTTCGCGCTGCCTGTTCCCAATCAAGTCCCAACTTGAACAAGATCCAAATAAACACCAATTGGGACTGATGTGAGTGACCTCTCTCAAACCCTCATATTTTTCAAAATATTTTGCCTTAGGCTATAATTCTTTTTAAGAAAATAGGCAACAAGAGGGCAAATGGAACAAAACGACAAAACAACATTCATGTATATGTAATACTTATAAGTAAATCTAGTTGCTTGTCAAGTTTGATCCAAGGTTAAGCTTTTTCACATGCTTTTCGGCGGTTATCTTAACCATGTTAGACAAGCCCTATATGCATTGCCACAAATTAAACATGTTGTATATTACAATGAATGCAAGGGACAACATAAGCTCAATTTTTAGTGAAGTTACTAAAATCAAGTACATTGAGCTCGTTCCGCAATCTACAAAATGTAGCCTCATCTAGCGGTTTAGTGAAGATATCCGCTAATTGATCTTCGGATCTTACACCTTCTAGTGATATATCATTTTTAGCTACATGATCTCTTAGAAAGTGATGGTGGATATCTATATGCTTGGTGCGAGAGTGTTGAACCGGATTATTTGCAAGTTTTACCGCACTTTCATTGTCGCACAAAAGAGGTACTTTCTCTAGAACTACTCCATAGTCTAGTAAAGTTTGTTTCATGTATAATATTTGTGCACAACAAGCACCCGCGGCAATGTATTCTGCTTCGGCGGTGGACAAAGCCACACTATTTTGTTTCTTGGAGAACCAAGACACAAGTGATCTACCAAGCAAATGGCACCCTCCGGATGTGCTCTTTCTATCAACTTTGCATCCGGCATAATCCGAATCGGAATAGCCAATTAATTCAAATAAAGCTCCTTTGGGATACCAAAGGCCAATGCTTGGCATGTGCTTAAGATACCTAAGGATTCTTTTTACGGCAATTAAATGTGTTTCCTTAGGACTAGCTTGAAACCTAGCACACATACACACACACTAAACATGATGTCAGGCCTAGATGTGGTTAAATATAACAAGCTACCAATCATAGAACGGTAGAGAGTTTGATCAACCGAGTTACCTCCCTCATCTAAGTCGAGATGTCCATTGGTAGGCATTGGGGTCTTGATTGGCTTACATTCATCCATCTTGAATCTCTTGAGAAGATCTTTTGTGTATTTCTCTTGAGAGATGAAGATGCCTTCTTTCATTTGCTTGACTTGAAAACCAAGAAAGAATGTAAGCTCACCAATCATTGACATCTCGAACTCCTTAGACATCAATTCACCAAATTCTTTGCATGAGTCTTCATTTGATGATCCAAAGATGATATCATCAACATATACTTGACAAATGAAGATATGCCCATCAAGCTTCTTGGTGAATAGTATGGTGTCGACCTTCCCAATGGTGAAGCCCTTCTCAATGAGGAAATCCCGAAGGCGCTCATACCAAGCTCTTGGGGCTTGCTTAAGCCCATATAGTGCCTTGGACAACCTATAAACATGATTAGGATATCTAGGGTCTTCAAACCCGGGAGGTTGATCAACATAGACTAGTTCATTAATAAAGCCATTTAAGAATGCACTTTTCACATCCATTTGATATAGTTTCATTTCATGATGTGATGCATATGCAAGAAGGATACGGATGGCTTCTAATCTTGCAACCGGTGCAAAGGTTTCTCCAAAATCTAAACCTTCAACTTAAGAGAACCCCTTTGCCACTAGTCTTGCATTGTTCCTCACAATAACACCTTGATCATCTTGCTTGTTGCGAAACACCCACTTTGTTCCAATTACTCTTGCACCTTTTGGTCGCTCTTCAAGATTCCAAACTTCATTGCGAGTGAAGTTGTTCAACTCTTCATGCATGGCATTGATCCAATCCGGATCTTTTAGAGCTTCTTCTACCTTGGTAGGCTCATAGCAAGAGACAAAAGAGTGATGAGCAATAAATGAGGTAAGTTTTTGAGATCGAGTCATCACCCCCTTTGTTGGACTCCCTATGATGAGATCTTGTGGATGATCTTGTAGGAGAGGTGTATTTCTTCTATTGACCACTTGAGGAGGAGGTTGTGGAGCATCAACATCTTGTGCTTGTACCACCATTTGCTCATGGGAGATATGAGTATCTTCATTTTCTACTCTCCCAACTTTTTCACTATCTTGTGGTACATTTGATGAAGAGGGTTGGTTAATGACTTGTACATCATCTTCATCATCTTTTGGCTTGATGTCTCCCACCAGAATATTCTTCATAGCCTCCCTCAATGGTTCATCACCTACATCATCAAGATTCTCATGTGCTCCTTAGGAGCCGTTAGATTCATCAAATTCCACATCATATGTTTTTTCAACCAAGCCGGTGGCATGATTAAATACTCTATATACTTTGGACTTCAATGAGTAACCAACAAGAAAACCTATATCACAACGCCTTTGAAACTTCCCTAGGTGTTGCCGCTTCTTGTAGATGTAGCACTTGCAACCAAACACCCTAAAGAAGGAGACATCCGGCTTCTTCCCATTGAGCAACTCATATGGTGTCTTGACAAGGAACTTTTGAAGAAATAGGCGGTTGGATGCATAACATGCGGTGTTGATTGCTTCCGCCCATAGAGCTTCGAGGGTGTTATACTCATCTAGCATTGTCCTTGCAAGAGTGATCAAAGTCCAGTTCTTCCTCTCAACTACACCATTTTGTTGAGGAGTATAGGTTGCGGAGACTTCATGTTTGATTCCAACTTCATCACAATAAGCTTCTATGTTTGTGTTATCAAACTCTTTGCCATTGTCACTTCTTATCTTCTTGAGCTTCACTTCAAATTCATTTTGAGCTCTCTTGGCAAACTTCTTGAAACAAGATGCAACTTTGGATTTGTCATGAAGGAAGAACACCCATGTATATCTTGAATAGTCATCCACAATCACAAGACAATAGAGATTTCCTCCCAAACTCTTGTATGTTGTTGGTCTAAATAAATCCATGTGTAGGAGTTCTAGCACTCTTGTGGTTGACATGAAAGCTTTGGTTGGATGAGTGTTTGCAACTTGCTTACCGGCTTGACATGCACTACAAAGCTTGTCCTTCTCAAATTTCACATCCTTCAACCCTCTCACCAAATCATTCTTCATAAGCTTCTTGAGTGAGCTCATCCCAACATGAGCAAGTCTTCTATGCCATAGCCACCCAAGTGTTGTTTTGGTGAATAGGCAAGTCTTCAAGTTTGCATCTTTGGAGGTGAAGTCAACTAGATATAAGTTGTTGTATCTAAATCCATGAAATATCACTTGATTGTCATCTAACTTGGATACAACAACCTCCTTCTCGGTGAATAGGCATTGAAAGCCAAGATCACACAATTGCCCAACGGATAGCAAGTTGAAGCTCAATGAAGCAACATAGAGCACATTGGAGATGGAATGATCATTTGATATTGCCACTTTGCCCAATCCTTTAACCTTGCCCTTTGAATTATCTCCAAATGTTATTTTCTCTTGTCCATCTACCTCTTCATCTAGTGAGGTGAACATACGAGGATCACCGGTCATATGTTGAGTGCAACCACTATCAATAACCCAATGACTTCCACCGGTCTTGTAGTTCACCTACACACAAGAGATTCAAGCTTTAGGGATCCAAGCTTGTTGAGGGCCCTTCACCTTCTCAACAAGTGACTTAGCCACCCAAATTTTCTTAGGCCTACTCTTGTTGGGGGGACCTAAGAACACGACTTTCATCTTTCCACTCGAATCTTTTCTAAGCATGTAGTGAGCATTGAAAGCAAAGGGTCTAGCATGCTTGGGCAAGGGTTGTGGTGGTGGAGTTTGACACTCATGAGCAAAGTGGCCTTCTTGTCCACACTCAAAACATCTCTTTGGCTTTGGCTTTGGCTTTGATTGTTGGTGTTGAGCTTGAGCCTTCTTCTTCTCTACACTTGCCATATATCCAATGCCACTTCTATTCATCTTCATGACGGTATTCATGAGTAGCTCACTTTGGAGATGCTTGCCTCTAGCAAACTTGCTCAATCCCACCTTGAGATGCTCTTTCTCCATCTTAAGCTTCTTGTTCTCTTCCTTGAGAATATCATTGTTCTTCTCCTCCTTGAGTTTCTTGATTTCTTCTTTTAGCTTCTCATTCTCAAGGATCACCTCTTTGTCATGATCAAGAGTTTCTAGCACAATGGTGTTGTGACTTTTCATCTCTTCAAGATCTTTCATGAGCTTCTCATTTTCACTCTTGAGCTTGACATACTCATCATAGTCATTGCACTCAACCACTTGCTTGCCCTTGCTACTAGATCCATGCTCAATGCATTCATCAATTAAATCATCACATGAGGTAGCTATATCAATCTTAACAACATGGTTAGTAGCATCATGTGGCTCATTTGGTAAGAATTCTTGTGCAATAATAAGGGTATCATAATTGATCTTTAGAGTTGCATATTCATCTTTTAGCTTATTGTGACTAGTGATAAGCTCATTGTGCACCCACTCAAGTTTATCATTTTTATCTTTAAGCTCTTTCTTAGAAGATTTGAGCTCCTTGAGTTTGGATGATATAGAATCATTTGTTTCCTTGAGCTCATCATTAGCCTTTTCTAATGTATCACACTTAGCTAAGAGTGAATCATTTTTAGCATCAAGTTTTTCATTTGTAGCTCTACTCTTTCTAATGATCTTAGTATATTTTCTTAGTATTTTGACAAGATCATCATAAGTAGGTGAGTCATCATCATCGCTATCACTATCATCATCACTAGCATGTTCATCATCACTACTATCATCACTCTGAGTTACCTTGCGTTCACCTTTGGCCATAAGGCATAGGTGTGTAGAGGATGATGGCGATGGTGGTGGTGAAGATGCAAGATCAATAGCAATGGCGGCCACCTTTTCATCGTCACTATCATCATCGGATGATCCACTTGATGAATCAATGTCCGTAAGCCAATCACCGACAATGTAGGCCTTGCCACTCTTCTTCTTCTTGTAGAAGTCCCTCTTTTTGCCATCTCTCTTCTTGTATGGCTTGTTCTTTTTCTTTTCATCTTCATCGCTTGACTCATCTTTCTTGCCCTTGTTCTTGAACTTGTCTTTCTTGGGCTTTGTGCATTGATGAGCTAGGTGGCCAAGTTCGCCACAATTGTAGCAATCCATCTCGGAGATTGGCTTTCTTCTTGAGCTAGTGAAGAACTTCTTCTTCTTGCCATCAAACTTGATGCCACTCTTGTTTAGCCTTTTTAGCATCTTGGTGGTCTTCTTCACCATGAGGGCAAGGCTTTCTTCATCATCTTCGTCACTTGAGCTCTCATACTCAAGTCTTGCTTTGCCCTTGTCTTGGCTAGCTTTGAATGCTAAGTCATTCTCTTTCTTCTTTGTAGAGGATGAGCCATCTTGTGATGTGATGTGCATGTACATCTCATGAGCATTGATCTTTCCCAAGATTTGTGTCGGTGTAGCGGTAGAAAGATCACCTTGATGTAGCACGGTCACAATGTGCCCATATTTGTCAATGGGGAGGACACTCAAGATTTTTCTCACAACGTCGGATGGTGACATTTGAGTGAGTCCAAGCCCATTGACTTCCTCTACAAGAACATTTAATCGAGAATACATCTCATTAGCACTTTTTTTGGGAAACATCTCAAAAGAATTTAGCTTTTTAATCACAAGATGATAGCTTTCCTCACGCTCACTCTTGGTTCCCTCATGGAGCGCACAAACGTCCGACCATAGTGCATGGGCGTCTTTGTGGTTCCTTACACGATTGAACACATCTTTGCAAAGGCCTCTAAAGATGGTGTTGCGAGCCTTTGCATTCCATTTTTCATAATTCACTTCATCACCTTGAAGTTGTGCGGCATTCCTAGGTGCTGGGAACCCTTGAGAGGCGGCTCTTAGAATTCCAACATCTAGAGCTTCTAAGTATGCCTCCATGCGGATTTTCCAATATGGAAAATCATCTCCCTCAAAGATAGGAGAAGGTCCATCCCCGTGAGACATCTTGCTCTAAGCGATTAAGCTTAAAAAACGTGAGCACGAGGCTCTGATACCAATTGAAAGGATCAAGATGCCCAAGAGGGGGGGGGTAAATTGGGCTAATTCTAAATTCTCTTGCAATAATCAAATCCTACGGATAGCCCAATTAACCCCTTGTACCTAGAAAAGTGTTTATATCAAACTAATGCACAACAACCTCGCAACCTATGTTCCAAACTTACTCTAGCAAGCAATTCTATGGATGTAAAACAAGTATTGAATTTGCTCAAAGTAAATACTCAAAGTAAGTGCTCAAAGTAAGTAGAGAGAGAAAAGAACGCGGCGATGTTTTGCCGAGGTATCGGAGAGTCGCCACTCCCCACTAGTCCTCGTTGGAGCACCCGCGCAAGGGTGTAGCTCCCCCTTGATCCGCGCAAGGATCAAGTGCTCTCTACGGGTTGATTCTTCGACACTCCGTCATGGCGAATCACCCAAAGCCGCTCACAACTTGAGTTGGGTCACCCACAAGCTCCGCCGGGTGAACACCAAACTCCCAATCACCACCAAGCCATCTAGGTGATGGCGATCACCAAGAGTAACAAGTACGAACTCTCACTTGACCACGCGAAGCCTAATGAGAAGATGGATGCACACTTTGCTACTCTTGATTTGCTAGTGAGGCTACTCTCTTGGATTCTCAAATCACAAACACCTCACTAGGACCTTGCTCTTCTTGGCACTCACAAACGTGTTTCTCAGCTGTTGGAATGAGCAAAAGATGCTCCACTCACGAGTGGAGCTTCTATTTATAAGCCAGCCTGAAAAACGAACCGTTATGAGCTTCTACGGGACGACCGGACGCTCCGATCGCTATGACCGGACGCTCCGGTTAGTTCAACCCGCGAACAGTTTTCAAGTGATGACCGGACGCTGTCAGGGTCCGGTCAGTACCGACCGGACACGTTCGGTCGCTCTTGGATGCTTACTGTAAACGACCGGACGCTGGATACTCAGGGTCCGGTCACACTGACCGGACGCGTCCGGTCACTCTTTCCCAAGTCTAGACCCTTACTGGAGTCGACCGGACGCTGGCCCTCAGCATCCGGTTACATGACCTCCCAGCGTTCGGTCACACCAGACTTGATCCCCTTGGTCAAATGAACTGACCGGACCCGGCGGCCAGCGTTCGGTCAGTGTTTGACCCTCCATTCACTTCCAACTTCCGAACATATGTGAATGAAGTTTGCTCCAAAAGATCTTAGGCATTCATAGGAGCTACCTAGAGCTAGTTTTAACAAGTGTGCACCACACCTAACTCACTAGACTCAACTAGGTCAAGCTACCCATTCATACCCCCCTTCATAGTACGGCCAAAGGAAAAACAAAGTCCTAAACTACTCTAAGTGTCTCTCCAACTCCAATCGACACTTAGAACTAGTTATCCTTAACCTTGTCGTCCATCCTTTGAAAACCAAAACGATTTCCATCGTAGGGGCATGACAACCTCGATTGCCCAATCGATCTCCATTACCATGACCTAACTTAATTGCCTCTGCAAAACACACGTTAGTCATAGTAATCTTGTATTGACATTAATCACCGAAATCCAACTAGGGGCCTAGATGCTTGCTACCGGTGAATATGATGCATGCTCGTTCCGTACGTTCTCACAAACCTAAGAAAAGTTAAGTTTTAGCAAAATATACGGTGGCATACATACGTTCTCTCAATTAGCGGTAACAAGTCGATCTACACGGTGCGTTGTTAGCGTACCTATAGAAAACTGCATTGCAGCCCAACCCAACAAGATATAATGCTAATAATGAAAGTAGTAACTAAGATACTCTCCATATATACATCCCCAGATATATATACTTTGGTATCCAAACTACCCGACAGATGTACCCACAATTAAGTACCTTCATATATACATGCATGCAACATGTAAATACTCCAGTAACCACAACTAACTCTCCCCTAGACCGACGGTTGGACGGTCATGCTCTCACAACTCACACTTACCTTAGCGTAGAGGCAATTGATCCATACATTACCATTCAAACAAATGGTACCCATGCAATAGCACGCTGCATGGACGACGAAATAGAAACAATCAATTTCCCCCAAGTTAGTAATTATATATAAGCCACCTAGAAGTCCTTAAGTGGGCAACAAGGGATGTGATCACTAGTACACCATAAAATTTTTGATTTTTGAACACTTATATATAACTATAAGTTGAAAAACCATTTTCACAACAAAAGCTTTTGTTTTTAAATACCCGTATGACATGTTTAGTGTTGAATCTAGCTCTGATACCAGCTGTCACAGAACCGACCAATTTATAAGAGCACAAGTATAAAAAACAATCACCGAAACGATCAAATTCTCGCACTTGAGCCCATATAAACCCGGTAGTCAACTAAAACCACGAAGGATTTCAAACCAACTTGCATACAACCAAGATCACAGTAATTCAACATAACATATCATATGTTACAACATTTCACAGACAGTTTGCAAATAGATTACATCACCTCAGAGTCATCGTTATTACAAAACAAGTGTTCTAAAGTACATGGAAGCAAATAGTTTAACTTACACACCCAAGTTCAAATACAAATACTGGTTTGCTAATCACAACCCGCAAAAGCATTCGGATAAGAGAAACAGAGATCATGCCCATGATCTAGTCTTCATCACCCGACGGGTGGAGACAATACTTACAGAAGCCCTGATATAGAAGGTCATCTACAACAAGAGGGAATAAACCCTAAGTATGAGAATGTACTCAGCTAGACTTACCCGTCAAAAACCAAAACAAATGACACTAAGGATCATGCATAGCTTAATTTAGTGGATCTGGCTGACACTTTCTTTTTTACGGAAAAAGCATAAGTAATAATGATCAACTCTTAATCTGAACTAGCAGTGACTTTTAGCCATTAACCTGTCATCTATATTAGCACTTGTACTAAGCAATTATTTGATTAAGATGCAAACATTAATAACCATAGCAGGTATAAATCGTGGCAACGTTATCATCATTATCCATTTAACCATATTGTTAACTTAATTGAGTCTACGTTGCCGCTGCTCAGTCAAGTTCTCACTATCCGGGAGAGATGGTGATTCGAATCGATTCCTATCTAGCTAGAGGGATATTCCTAAACACAAACCCTGCTTCCCCCGTCAGGGTCGCAACAAGTCACCTTTGGTATAATTCGAGAGTCGTGAGTCCAATCAGTGCTGTAAAATCAGAGAACCACTCTGCCATGAGTGCTCAGTGACTTAACTCACCCTTGGACTTATGCCAATGGCTCTCCGCACATCCTTACTACCATCCAGATTGCGACCCCCACTCGTGTCCCCGGCCCGAATCAAGCTACTAGGCTTCACGGTCGGAACGAGTTATCTGGCTAGCTAAGTGTTAGGCTGCGTTCAATATGACATGAGGACGTATAGCGTATCGGTCCTTAAACGACACAGATAGAGTCACTATGTCCAAACCTACACAAGACTCCGCTCGGTCTTCATTCATTATTAATATGGTTCTTTTCCACGATAGCAAATATAGCCAACCGTGATCCACCTCATCCTAAAGCTCATAGGTGACAGAAAATCACCTGACTTCTACCGCTCTAAGCATGGCTAAGCATTTAACCCGTTCTTGAACTTAAATAGGATTCAAGTGCGATATCTAGACAAGGCTGAATATATAATGCAACAATTGGTTCCAACCAATTCCTATACTTAATGCACCATCAACAATAAGAGATACTTAAGATATTTATAAAAACATGGGAAACTTAATATGCTCCAGGGCTTTCCTTTTAGGAAAGACGATGGTTGGTGGTCAGGGCACTCGGGCAACTCCTCCTCGGCGGCTGCTTCGTCGATTTCCTACACCTCGGGCTCCTCCTCCTAGCTCGCTCCCTTGAACTCCAGCAGCATCACTCCCTCCGGCACACCTATTGCATGTATGCGCATGATAAATATCATGGATGCACATGAACGAAGTTAGAAATGCTTGGGGAATGCACATGCTTACTGCAGTCCGCATTTTCTGACTTAAGCTTTATTCAAATCACTTTAACATACCAAGTTTATACAATCTAATGTACAATTGCTCATCTTCAGTTAAGGACCTAGAACCTGCACCTAAGCATGTTCTCAAGTTAGGCTAGCACCTAAACAATCAACAAG